>NC_141818.1:47066657-47214157 GCF_982586985.1 Callionymus lyra | reverse complement strand
GTTTTTTTGTTGGCTTCAACAAAAGAGTGAAGTTACAGACGAGCAGTACGGAGGTATTTGGATTTTTTTTTAATTTACTTTTGACGAAGACAACTGAGCTCCAGTCACTACATTAAAATGAACAAACATTTAAAGGAAAAAGGAACAGATTACTCTCTTAAATAACACTTAGTTGATATTAAGGGTGAGTAGAAAAGACAACTTTTTTTGCCAGTTTTATATTACTAAGTTTTGTCATTGTTGCTTAACCAAACTTTTTACAAAGCAAGTCCAATTGTTTCCAGCTTCAAAAGTGAGAGTGAACCACTAATTTGAGAAATACTACCAACACCCTTCAAGAATAATATAAGAAACGTCAAACCAAAAATGTGTTGTTTAGTGGATTTTCCTTTATCCCCCAGATTTGTAGCATATTTTAGGGGGGATTTGTATGAATCTAATCAACGGCTGTAAAAGTCTAAACATAACAGATGGATACAAATATTCCATCCGTTGAAAGATATTCAGTGCACACTCAGATACATACTCACAACAGATAAAAACTCTCATTTTAATGTAATGTTTACACTCGTTGCCGTGAACAGACTGGTTTGACCTTTACGTCCTAAAGGGCATCTTCGTCAGAGCGGACGGAATGATGACGGAACACCTTCAGACGTTAGCATAGTTTAATGAAGCCGCTCTGCTGATGCCGACCTAACTCGCCTACATAACCCTTCCACTCCTCTGGGATAAAAACACAGTCACAGTTGGTTAAAAATAATAAAATCGCACCATCACAGCGGTTAAATCTCAGTCGGTGCTGTTGTCAAATGTTTGTTGGGCTGATGGTTATTGGTGTAATTATGTTTAATGGCGGCTCTTTTGCATAATGATCGTTGCAAATGAAAGAGAAAAACAAAAATATAATAATGAGGTTGATTCGAGTTGAGGGCGGCACATTAAGAGTTCAATCAATTTGCTGAATTCACCTGCTGCTGCCATTATTCCATGGAAATGAACACACTCGTCCCTCAAGCCAGCTGTTTTCACTTAGACAGGTTTTCCAGAATAAACCAAATTGCCTTTATTTTCTGCAGCATCTGCGGCTGGAGGATGAATTTGTCATGGGTGATTACCTTCCTGACAGTATTGTCAGACATTATCCCGCCCAGCCGCCAGCAAAAATCCAAATATTTAAATTCCATTTCTCATCAGTCTAAAGCACAAAAGCCCATCTGCTGCATCCATGTTTGTCTTCTGCAGGTAACTCTCGGCGCGTGACAGAGAAGAAGGTTCGCTGCTCCTCGGGGACCCGGCGCCTCTTATCATCGCTTATCGTAAACTCACTGTTCATTTCAGAGGAGTTCCAATAATGTGTGGAAGGATTAGAAGTAATCTGGAAAAAAAATGGACGAATCAAAAATTCTTCTGTAGGGATCAGTCGTTTAGGGATAGTAGACTTCAGTGAGGATGGTTTGTTTGGATTTAATAAGGAACTTGTTTTGTTTCTTTGATTTTCTTTTTTGCTTAAATAAATGTAGGGAAATGTTTTCCTGAAACTTTAGTGGTAATTCACCCAAAATTCTAACTTCACTCATTTTCTACTCACCCCCTCGTCGACTAAGGGTTGGGATTATTTTCAGAGTAATCTGTTCCTTTTTAGAGTTCTAGACAAAAATGTTTGTTCATTTTAATGTAGCGACTGGAGCTCAGTTGTCTTCGTCCAAAAAGACACTTAAAAACATCCGTACTGCTCGTCTGTAACGTCCATCTTGTATTGAAGTCTCGACATGAGGAATTGTTTAGAAACAAACGTAAATGAGTCTTTATTTTAAGATTGTTTTTAAGGGTAGCTTGTACGCCATCAGCACTGACACTTGCAGTGTGTTTAACGAGGATAAACCTGTGGCAGAAGCAGAGCGGCTGCTATTAAAAAACTTCAAAAAAGATCGACTTATTTAAGGGGTTTTTTCCGAAACAATTCCACATATGGAGGCTTCAATACAAGATGGACGTTACAGACGTGAAGTACGGAGGTTTTTGGATGTTTTTAGGGTCTTTTTCGACGAGGACGAAGACAACTGAGCTCCAGTCGCTACATTAAAATGAACAAACATTTTTGTCTATAACTCTAAAAAGGAACAAATTACTCGAAAAATAATCCTAACTCTTAGTCGACATGGGGGTGAGTAGAAAAAAAGTTTGAATTTTGGGTGAATTATCACTTTAAATAAAAGTGATTTTTATCAAATATGCTAGAACAAACTTTTTTTTTTACTAGTAACACACTTCTGCTGGGTTCTGTCAGTATATTATATATAATTGTATGCGGAGAGCAGTTGACTTGCGCAGGAGAAGTAGAGACATGACTTATACATAATAATACCTGTAGCTGTTCAGGAGAAATGCATCAGTGAATCGTTCCATTAGTACTTGCAGTGCATGGAGCTCCTAGTGGCAGGTCTGATAACCTACCTTTTACATTGAGCTGAAACGACGAGTCATTATTCACAGCAGACAGATGTGACATGAGATGAAAAGCATGTCAGAGAAACGAGGAATAAAGGCCAGTTAAAAACAAGTGTGCAAATCAGAGGGAGGCCGAAAATTCTCACATTAACAGCTACTGCACTGAGTTCAATGAGAAGGAGCTGGATGAAGAAAGATCTAGTCGTCTTCCATCTTTGAGTCTCACTAAAAGCCATTGATAAAGAAACAGTTTCAAGTCCCATCAAACAATGTAAGTAAGTAAGTAATTTTTATTTGTATAGTGCTTTTCCAGACCAGGGTCACAAAGCACTTAAACAATCAAAATACTATTCAATAAAGTATATACTTTAAAGGTCAAGATAAAACTGATAACACAACAGGAGTTACAGAAAATCAAGGAAAAGCCTCAACAAATAAAAAGGTCTTAAGATGTTTCTTAAAGGAGTCAGTAGATCATCAAACACAGATGTTTCTTGAAGGAGTCAGTAGATCATCAAACACAGATGTTTCTTGAAGGAGTCAGTAGATCATCAAACACAGATGTTTCTTGAAGGAGTCAGTAGATCATCAAACACAGATGTTTCTTGAAGGAGTCAGTAGATCATCAAACACAGATGTTTCTTGAAGGAGTCAGTAGATCATCAAACACAGATGTTTCTTGAAGGAGTCAGTAGATCATCAAACACAGATGTTTCTTGAAGGAGTCAGTAGATCATCAAACACAGATGTTTCTTGAAGGAGTCAGTAGATCATCAAACACAGATGTTTCTTGAAGGAGTCAGTAGATCATCAAACACAGATGTTTCTTGAAGGAGTCAGTAGATCATCAAACACAGATGTTTCTTGAAGGAGTCAGTAGATCATCAAACACAGATGTTTCTTAAAGGAGTCAGTAGATCATCAAACACAGATGTTTCTTAAAGGAGTCAGTAGATCATCAAACACAGATGTTTCTTGAAGGAGTCAGTAGATCATCAAACACAGATGTTTCTTGAAGGAGTCAGTAGATCATCAAACACAGATGTTTCTTGAAGGAGTCAGTAGATCATCAAACACAGATGTTTCTTGAAGGAGTCAGTAGATCATCAAACACAAAGATGGTTCCAAAGCTTAGGAGCAACAGTCTGGAAGGATTTCTCTCCTCTGGTCCGGAAGTTCAGGAACCATCAGTAGATTCTGATCCAAAAGACCTCAGAGCCCGAGCTGGGGTGTAAGTCTGGTCAGATCACTGATGGAAGGTCTGACCATGAATAGATCTGAAAGTAAGAACCAGAATTGATACTGAAAAAAACTGGCAGCCAGTGAAGAGTTTTAAGGATCGGAGAAATGTGAGTTCTTCTACTAGAGCGGCTCAGAATTCTGGCTGCAGAGTTCTGAATCAACTGCAGGCGAGACAGATCCTGCCTGTTTATTAGTGATGGTCTGATGAAGCTTCATGAAACAGTGTCATGTTGTTCAGAGGTCAGTAGGTGGCGCCATCAGTTTAAAAATGATGTTTCATTAGAACAGTTGTTCAAAACAAAGGAAAATAGTGCAGAGACCGCCATCTAGTGGACTCTGACAGTAATGACACTGCTTCATGAAGCTTCATCAGACCATCACTCATTTTTATTGGCAGAAATAAGAAATGGTAAAGGGTCAGGAGGAGAACACTTGTAGGATGGTAGAGTGGTTGCTCGCGGTCTGAGAGGTTGGGGTTCAATCCAAGACACTTTACCGTGATCGCGCCTGATGAAATTCAACATTTTGGTTATTTTTATGGTCATCAAATTTGCACTTTTTTTTTATTATAAAGAGCTAATAAATGTTATTGAAACGGTTTTGAAGGGATAATTTTAAGTTGTATCATTTTTTTTTGTCACTTTGGGTCAAATTTCTACCATAAAACCTTTATTTTACCGCAACAGTAAATGTCTTTCCTTTCTGTTTAACCTACACCACTGAGATCAAAACTCATTTAAAGAAATATTTTAACAACTTTGTCACGTGTTCTTGGCTCCAGAAGCATCACTCACACTTAAAACAAGTGTTTTCAGTCTCGCACACGCCTTCCTGCCTCAGTGCGACACCTGAATTCTAGACACTTTCATTGATACCATGTGTGGGGTGAAAGCTAATTGGTTTTTTTTTTCTTTTTTCTTCGGCCTGAAGAAAGCTTTTTCTGCTCTTTTGATCCTCGCCGAAGCTTTCAAAGCCTTGTTAAAAGAGAGCTGCACGTATCAGGTGGAAACATGTTAATGATGAACTCCAGGAGTCGCAGGATGTCGATCTATGAGGTCATCGTCTGCATCTGAAGTCAGAGAGCAGGAAACCACTCTTTATCCTTCTTTTATATTTGAATGGTGATTAAAAAAGACTTGATACCGAGACCCAGATCAACCGGTCACGACCTGATGTTGACTTTCAACTGGGCGGACACAAGCAAACCCTGGCTGTTTTTTTTTTTTACAGTTTTTACACTTTGAACACTATTATACATAAGCATGTGATATAAATAAAATATAACCAATCGACTTGTGAGAGTCTGTCTTTTTAATGTGACTTATTTTCGATAAACAACAGACGAGGTTAATTTTAAAGAGTAAATGGCGAGAAAATAAAATATATATGTCACTGATCTGACAGATAATTCGATTAATCTAATGCATTTATTCTCAGCTCTTAAAGCTCAACCTTTGGTTCAGATCCGTCCTGACCTCTCCGCAGAATCTGATCATCAATCATAGCTCGGGAGACAAAAGTTTGGGCGCCTCCGGTCTACCTCCTTTTCTGGCTGTGGCTTTTGGGGTGTTCCTGGTATGAGGAGGTCAAAGGAGGTCGGGGGTAAAAAGGGGAAATAAAGGAGCAGGAAAGGCTTGACCCACATAGATGGAATGTTGCAAATACCATGCGCGTTATACATTGTTTAAGGTTCAAAGCTGGCGGCGGCTCCAGGGTTTAGGAATTCTGGAATCCAGACATTTAACAGAAAATTTGATTTTTATCTGTGTAAGCACAGAAACTGCCCGTCTTGTACCGTTTTGATCAATTTATGAGAGAAAAACAATTGGTTTGCTTGTGGCTTGAAAGGCTTTTTTCTTTCTACGCTCTCTGCAGCGCGGCAGGATGTTGCAGGGTCAGTGAACAACAGCAGATCTCCACGATCCTCCTGTAAAAGAGATGCTTTCAAAGATCAGAATCCAGGTCGAGTCCAACTTTACTGTCTCTCCGCAAGGTCCACACCTTGCAGAACATTGGGGACAATAAAATAAACTCACTGAGGCTGTTTATTTTAGAGCAACAAAAGAAAGCTACTGTAGTCGTCTCTATGAGACCCTGAGTCTGCACCAGTTTGCTATCAAAATCCGAGAGAGAGAATATCAAAAGGAGATAAAAAGCTGAGGAATGCATCAGGAATAAGGAGTGTGTGGAGTAAAAGATGAAAGTAAATGATGCTCTGATGAAGCTTCATGAAGCAGTGTCACCTTGTTTAGTCAGTAGGTGGCGCCATCAGTTTAGAAATGATGTTTCATTAGAACAGTTCAAAACAAAGGAAAAAAGTGCAGAGACGCCATCTAGTGGACTCTGAAAACAATGACACTGCTTCATGAAACTTCTTCTGACCATCATGCATCTGTTAACGCACAGAAAATGTTTATTGTATTAACTATTTCTATCTAAAATGGCATTTTCTCTAAAGTAACTTTAGCCTCTGACTCGTTTTGGTCAAGTTTATTCAATAAAATAAAACCATTTAACTAGAGGAAAAATGTTCTTCTATGAAGGTCAGTCTGTGAAAACAATGCCCAGATTAAACCGGTCTTTTGTGCAAAAACAAAAAAGGAGACCTTTATAGACTTTCAACCCGGAGAAAAAGTTGAAAAAGAGAAATGAATAAAAGACACACTAATGAAAGAAAGAATAAAACTGGAATAAAAGAATTAAAGAAATTATAGAATTAAGTTTTGTTTGTTTTTTTGCACTGGAATCTCAGGACGGAAATCGAACTAAAGGTGAAGACCAAAGGCAAAGACTCTCAGTCAAATTCATTTCTTTTTCCCATACATTGTACAACAAAGCCTCAGTTGTTTGCTAGGTATGATTGTATGGAAGGAAATACAGCATTTGCTAGTGCAGTGCTTACAAAGAAACAAAGCTCTCCTGTGCGGAGTCAGGTTTTCACGCAACAATAAAAATCCATATCGTACCAGCACTACTGTGTTCAACACCACAATCTACTCTAGATTTCTAATTCACAGCCATCTATTGAACGAGAGGTTCAACTCTACTTAACCCCTTTTGTGACCCCAATTTGATCAATTTCCGGAGCTTCCTCCTCTTCTGCCTGGACGTGAGACCAAAATAAATGATTGTATGACTTCCATTCAGATCATTGTTTTTCTAGACAAGAATAAAAGAAAAAAAAAAAGAATCCATAAAAGACGGTCAGTTTAACAAGCCATTGACATTTTTAGAGAACATCACGGACTATCTGCATAAAATATTATAGTATAGTTTTACTCAAATGATCCATTTTGTGAGGAATATCAACCGCTGTCCTGCTGTAGTTTGGCTGAACCGGGTCTGAATTATACAATTGCAAAACCACATCAGTAAAAATAAATTTTATATCTTCATGTTTGCGTTTCCAAATATATCTGCGGTCGTTTGAACTCTTCTGTTTTACTGCTTTATGATTTGGTTTCGTCCTCCTATATGGACGCACACACACACATGCGCGCTCCATACGTCCTATTTATGCATCGTCTTCCACGCCGAGTTAAAGACAGTAGCAGCAGAAGTTTGCACTGAGGTCAACTCTATTTAGAGAGCAGACAGGCAGACTCCAGGAGCTGGCAGGGAAAAAGACCAAAATACGGAGAAGATGAGAGAGGGAGGACTGGTAATGTGAAACCAAGCAATAGAGGAAGTCGCCGCACACGCACACACACACACACACACATGCGTTTAAACCTATATGTGTGTGGGACTGTTTGTGACATTTGTGTGGATGTGTACAACCCACTTTCTAAATTAGAATTTTCCAAATCCATCAGTGACAGGAATGTGGCAGAGACGTTTCGACTGAACAGGCGGCAGCACAATACCACTGGTATCTCCACGCCGACCCAGAAGGCAGAAATAATTATGTTTCAAATCACTTTTTTGGACAGTGTAACTTTTGGGAATGTGTGACCATGGAAAACACTCCAGTGATGATGATTAGAGGTTCTTTAGCCATGTGGGAAATATGAGGATATATGAAGTACGACACCGTGTAAAAGCAACTTTATGAAAAGGAACAGGATGAAAAGGAGGAAAATGCATTTTTAATCAAACGCTTTGCACCAGTGTCTCGGTATTTTAATATTCATTGAAACTAGAAAAGCTGCACCAGTAAAAAATAACGGGAGAACATTTGAGGACGTATAGTTAAGTAAGTAAGTAATTTTTATTTGTATAGCGCTTTTCCAGACAAGGGTCACAAAGCCCTTAAACAATCAAAACAATACTCAATAAAGTATATAAAGATCAAGATGAAACTGATAACACAACAGGAGTTCCAGAAAATCAAGGAAAAGCCTGAACAAATAAAAACGTCTTAAGATGTTTCTTGAAGGAGTCAGTAGATCATCAAACACACATGTTTCTTGAAGGAGTCAGTAGATCATCAAACACAGATGTTTCTTGAAGGAGTCAGTAGATCATCAAACACAGAGATGTTTCTTGAAGGAGTCAGTAGATCATTAAACACAGATGTTTCTTGAAGGAGTCAGTAGATCATCAAACACAGATGTTTCTTGAAGGAGTCAGTAGATCATCAAACACAGATGTTTCTTGAAGGAGTCAGTAGATCATCAAACACAGATGTTTCTTGAAGGAGTCAGTAGATCATCAAACACAGATGTTTCTTGAAGGAGTCAGTAGATCATCAAACACAGATGTTTCTTGAAGGAGTCAGTAGATCATCAAACACAGATGTTTCTTGAAGGAGTCAGTAGATCATCAAACAGATGTTTCTTGAAGGAGTCAGTAGATCATCAAACACAGATGTTTCTTGAAGGAGTCAGTAGATCATCAAACACAGATGTTTCTTGAAGGAGTCAGTAGATCATCAAACACAGAGATGGTTCCAAAGCTTAGGAGAAACAGTCTGGAAGGATTTCTCTCCTCTGGTCCAGAAGTTCAGGAACCATCAGTAGATTCTGATCCACAGACCTCAGAGCCCGAGCTGGGGTGTAAGTCTGGATCAGATCACTGATGGAAGGTCTGACCATGAATAGATCTGAAAGTAAGAACCAGAATTTTTTATTTGATCCTGAAAGAAACTGGCAGCCAGTGAAGAGTTTTAAGGATCGGAGAAATGTGAGTTCTTCTACTAGAGCGGCTCAGAATTCTCGCTGCAGAGTTCTGAATCAACTGCAGGCGAGACAGATCCTTCTTGTTAAGACATGAAAATAAACTGTTGCAGTAGTCCAGGCGAGAAGAAACAAACGCAAAGTAAGAAGGACGTTCTGACACCACGGACTGGAACCTGGAGAAACTGGATTGAGTTACGCAAATAGGACAAGACAATAGAGGAATAAAAACAGAAATATAAACTCATACAAGTGTACCTTATTTTATTCTATAAATGCTTTCATTCCAGGTTTAAATCAAAAAGAGAGAGGCAGGATCAAAAGTGTTTTTTTTAACTGTTGATATTGTGATATTTTGATATGTAGTGTGTTTTATTTCTGACTCTTATCAATAAACTCCATGTTTTAACTCTCACCTCGGTGTCTCTGTTTCTACTCCCGACCACTTTTGTTCTTGCTTGTGACGGAGGTTAAGGAGGTTTTTATTTAATAATTGCAACTTGGAAATTGATTCTAACAACTGTTTCTACTGGTTCACTGTTAAACATCACATTGTGGTTTACAGATGACGTTTGTTATGCAAACATCCAGATGAACACCTCTGCAGTCCAGCAACTTTTAGAGTCATTTAGATGAATCCAAAAAACAGACAAAATGAAAGTATCATGTCTGCAATGATCAGAAGTCACACTGAACCCATTCAGACTGACTTCTTAAGTGTTTATGTGTTAACTCATTTCAGCACACCAGGAAGGCTCATGTCTGAACTCTAATGTGTTCCTACATTAAGGAATCTGCCAGACAGCAATTTCCTGTGTGTGTATGTGAAACATGTGATTACAATTATGCCAGTTAAACGGCTCTTGGAATGTTCTGACACCAGTGGTTAATCTGAATACTCAACTCTTTATATACTTTTTAACAGACAAATGCCCAAAGTAGGAGAAAAAAAGACAGGAAAACAAAACGTTATATTTTGCCATTGCAACAAAAACAAACTGTTTTTGTTACTTTGGATCCTGCCACATTTATGATACACATTCTCCGAAACCTTCTCTGTATTTTCATCTTTGAAAACATGTTGAAAGGGAAGCCAAGGGAATAAAGAGGATGGTTAAAGTTAAAGTTCACCCAGAATTCACTCTTTCTACTCACCCTCATGTCAATTCAGGATTGAAATCCATTTACTTTTGTAGTTCTGGGTAAAATTGTATCTCCATGCTAATGCAGCGACCGGCGCTCGCTCGTCTTTGTCCAGACAGGTGCATCGAAACATCCAAATACATAAAAATGTGCCTCTTTTGTTGAAGCCTCGACATGTGAAATTGTTCCCGAAGAATGAAACGAGTCTGTATATTTAACTCTTGTTTGTAGCAGAAACTAAAAAGCTAACATGCATCTTGCAAGCTGTACCAGGACGCCTGAAACCCTTTTTTTTTTGGGCCTCCGGGTCACCTTGACCCAGGGATAACTGGAGGGATAATATGGAAGTATTTGGTGTTTTTTTGTCCGTTTAGACGCCAACAATTGAGCTCCAGTTGCTACATTAAAATGAACAAACATTTTCGTCTATAACTCTAAAAAGGAACAGATTACTCCGAAAATAATCCCAACCCTTAGTCGACATGAGGGCGAGTAGAAAATCAGTGAAGGTTGATTTTAGACGAATGACTTGCTAAGGCAGATGAAGACGATGGAAATGGAAGGAGGAATCCGGAGCAAAGAACATTTTTTCCTTCAACATCTGCAGGCTTCTACTCCCTGGTTAACCAAGACATAAAGTTTATTTCGGTGTTTTTAACCGTCCATATGTTGTTTTATGGATGTTTTCAAAACAAACTTAGATAATGCGCAGCTTATGTTTTCTTTCAGGAGCCATACAATAACCTGAACGGTGCTTGTTCAGCATTAACCAACACCATTGCCCCGTATAATTAAAATAATTGCGCCATATATTTGGTTTCACTCGGCTTCAGAGTGATCAAAGTTAAATACATGCAGCAGTGGTTAACAGCTACCGGGAGCGAACACATCTGTTGATTTATTTTCTCCTCTAATTGAAAAGTAAGTTGAAGGTTTCACTGAGCACATTTGACAGCAGATAAATATTGGCCCAAGGACTAAGGATAGTATATCAGTGCCATCAGAATATGGGATGGTTGAATTTACACATTTCAAATATTGTATTTGTTTGTTTTTTAACAACTGTATTCAATAATTTAAATATTGAACGGTTGAATTTGTTTTTATCGTATAATTTAATTTAATTATTTAAATATTTTCAAAATTAATTACATAACGTTTCACACATTTAGTTTGATATTTTAACTTCAATTTTTCAAATATATATTTTCTAGACTATATATTTTTTTATTCATAGTCTTTTAAATTCAATATTAAAAAATGTAAAGCCTTACAAATTCAACTTAAATGCCATCAGACAAAACCAAACGAGTACCGAGCTACCTGATCGTACTCGTCATTTTTTAAAAATTTTATTGCTGCACATGTCAATAATTATCATCAAAACAATCTTTCTTCTACTTTAATGCCAAAAAGCTTGTCGGAAACCTGGAACTAACCGGTTCCAACTAGCTGTAGTTACTGGCAGCAGAGAGATTTGACACAATGGAAAACAAATGAATAAACAGACAAACAAAGAAAAAGAAGGAAAATCAAAATAGAAAAAAAAGACATAGCTGTAGACACAAGCGCATGGTAGAAAGTAAACACCTGAGGTGGAACTATGCCTGGATGATCCGACTCGTGAAAGTAAATCTAAAAAAGCTCAAAAAAGCACAAGGGATGAAATACAAGAAATCTCGGAGCACTAGGATGTTACCTGCAAATAAATAAGAACTATCTGACACCACAGACTGGAACAGCTTAAGTATCCAGATCAGTGTCATCAACCTGTCAAAAGAGACCCAGACACATGACAATCTATTCATTAATACGTGATGTTCAAAACAATAAAGCAGATGGATTTAGAGCTGACTTTTACTCCTCACCTCTCACCTTACCATGAGTTTCAAAAAGAAAATAGACTCCATTCTGTTCATCGTCAATGACATTGTTTTTTTCAAATGATCCATAACCTTGAAGGATGTCCACAATCTCAACTTTGTCCGTTTTTTATTATAAAGTCGATCTAGAAACATGCTGTGGGTCTCCCTCTTCTTTGTGTTGCATTGTGTAGCAGAGCTTTTATCTACAGCCAGTTTGTTGATATAGTGTCAAGGACATCACCTCAGGGCCGAGTATGGTCTCGAAGCTGCGTCTTTATGACCCAATCAGTATTATTTTACCTGCTCTGCTTGTTTTTCACTGATATCTCAAGGTCATAAAGTTGGGATTCCTAAAAGGTAAATCAGGTAAAGAGTCCCACATATTGTAAATATGAGAATGTAAGTAAGTAAGTAATATTTATTTATATAGCGCTTTTCGAGACCAGGGTCACAAAGCACTTAAACAATCAAAACAATACTCAAAAAAGTACATACTTTAAAGATCAAGATAATACTGAGAACAACACAGGAGTTCGAGAAATTCAAGGAAAAGCCTGAACAAATAGAAACGTCTTAAGATGTTTCTTAAAAGAGTCAGTAGACATACAGGAAACTGCACATTGTGATGAAAACAAAAACACATGGAGATTTTAAAAACATTATTTTCTAAACTCTTGAATCTAGTGTGAGTCAGAGATTTGTTTGACATCTCGAAAACATGATATCTTTATCTCCAGATTTGACTTTTAACCCGATCTTCTCCATCACGGTGAGAAGCTATTAACTCCCTCCTGGGAATTCGGTCGAGAGGCGGAGCATTTCTAGAGAACGTTGGGTCGCAACAAACACAAGGGCCATGCATGGCTGAGAAGTTTCTGGCAGGCCTTCACACTCACATGTCCACTAAGGAGTGATGGATGGTCCACTGTGGACTCTCCATGCTGGCAAGGCGGCAGAGAAAACTTGGTGGAATTCAAACGGTTTCTAAATATATTGCGGTCTCACTGGAAAGGAAAATTGGAATCTATTTTTTTGGCATCGTTTAAAAACAACATCCTTGACAAGCGTCAAGATGAGTGCGAGAGAGAAACAGACTCCTTTTAAAATGACGCTGAACAAGGATCGGACATTTCGCCGTCAAATCAACTTGACCAGCTGTTGTGGAAACAAAAATGTGGTGGATATATAATAACACGTTTTTTTTTAACATGATTCTAAAATAATGAATCTCTTTATTGAACAGTGTTAATGTTTGACTGATGCAGGAACTATTTGTAGATAAGAGAAACGTAAATCCAGATTATTGATGTGAAAACTGACTCTCATGTTTCAAATGTTGCAAATCTTCCTCCTCAAGATGCAGTGAGTCTCTCATCATGACCATGTTTTGAAGTTAATGCGTTATAAAGTTTTCCCCCGTCTGAAATCTGGGCGAACAAGAGGTTACAAGAGTGGAGATCATTATGACGTAATAATGGCTTCACTCTTCCTGCAGAACGCATTGGTTCTTTCTTTTTCCACGTCCTGTGGAGGAGGTGACTTCTGGGATTGACGACGTTAAACATTAATGCTTTTCCAATCACGGAAGACCGGGCGTGGTTATGGTAAACAAGATTTAATCTCCAAAAAAACAGGCAAACGAGAGGTTACGAGAGCGGAGTCCATTAGGCAGTTGTCATCACGCCTGGCTTTGTCCATACAACGAGTCCCTTGGAGGAGAAGAATTGACAAGCACAGTGACAAACCTTGATGTTAGAACGATCAAGATAGTAGTAGAACGAGTGGGTTTCATTATGGTAAACAAGATTTCATCTCCAGAAAAGTGTTTTCAGTGGGCGGGGCTTTAGTACATTTTTTACTCTAGATATTTCTTTGAAAAGAGAGTTTTGTACAAACAGACACTGATGATACAATAGAGTCAAACATCTGTTTAAGACACACTTACATCTATGTTGCTGTGCCTGTCATGATGTAATGTTCTGTGTGTAAGACTCGAAAATATTATTAATATATATATATTTATCGGATGGACCTTGGTTTTTTCATCTTCTTCTTGGTTAAGTACTTTTTCTATTCCTACACTAGCAACTTTTCAAACATCTTCAAAAAGAAAAAAAAAAACATCCTCGATGTGTGAAGTATTTTATTTCCGCAGTAACAGAGAAAAGTCTGGATTCCAATTTGAAATAAATCTTTGACGTGTGACTGTTCACTTTTAACATCATTTTGAAGGATAACAATCTGGTGGCAGCTTCGCGCTTCATCACAGCAAGCCTCGCGTAGATTTGATTTTCAAGGTCTTTGAAGAGATGTGAGTCACGCTGATGGATTCTGGGAGGAAGTCGTGGATCCAGCGTTATCTGCATACTGTCATATAACGGGTCCAGTGAAGCACCTTCTGTTGCGCCAGTGTTTTTATCACGTAGATATGAAATATCAACTCATATGAAAACCTAACTGACCCCCATGTTTCAAATGTTGAATCTTCCTCTTCAAGATGCTAGTAAGTCCCTCATCATGACCATGTTTTCAACTTATTACTTTATAAAGTTCTCCCCTGTCTGGAATCACGACGAACAACAGGTTACGAGAGCGGAGTCCATTATGACGTAATAATGGCGTCACTCCTCCTCCAGCCAGCTGTAATCTCACCCGCTTTGTTTATACAACGAGGCCCTTTGGTCCCTTCTACTCCATCTTACTTCATGCGATGTTTGTGAAGGTCAGGATGATTGTACCAGACTCTATAGAAAAGTATTCAATGAACCATTCTCTTGGTCATGAAGTCCAACCAATGAGTCGTAGTGCCTAAAGTTATAATTGGATGTATTGGTTTAACCGGGTCAGCCCTGGTCTTGTGAAAAAAGAATTGCCCTTCACATCCAAAATCAACCTCCCTTCGTCCTTGTTGTCCAGTAAGTAAAGCGAAACTCTCTTTTATTGTTAATGTTTCAGAGTTAAAAGAGATTGAATGTGCGCAAATACTAAATTGATGGGATCGACTTTACTTTAAGAACTGATTTCCTGCTTGAGCTGCTGACATCAGCAATCTGGGAAGATGACGACCATATTCACCATTTCCTCAGATGCCTGCGGATTTAGTTATTCATTCATTAAGGATACAGTTGGAGCTCCAGGAGGCATGAAGATCAAAGGAGGAGGACAAGAATTCATGATAAGTGGTGGAGAAGAATGAAGAATGTAGGTGTGACTAGAAAGGATGGTTGAGATTGGTACTTAATAATACTATATACAGGGGTTGGCAATTGGAATTTCTCAGGGGCCACAATATATACTGAGACTTTTGTTAGGGGCCAAATTAAGCCAAAAGACAGGAGGAACACTTACATTAAAAAAGGAAGAAATAAAAGGACATTCATAACTTGGTTTAAGTTTTAAACGGATTGTATATCATTTTATTTTCCTATTCATTTAATTATTTTAGGATACTATAGAAAAAAATGGCATATTTATATATTAAAATAATTTATTAATAATAATAATAATAAAAGATGGTATTATGACAATAAATACGTTTTGTCATAATGTATTTAATATGAATTATATTTTAAATGTTAAAAGCGCTTTCAAAAATATCACACATAAGAAGTAAAAATAAAAGAAAGACCAGAAAAAAAAAGGTTTATTATTTAACAGGTTATATGTGGAGTTGAACTAGTAAATAAAATGTATATAGTCCTTAGAAAGATGTTTTTATAGTGTTGCAAAGATGGTGTCAAGAGGTCGCACTTTGAGAAAGAAGAAAAAATACCGACACGTGTCTCACTAAATGGAAATATTGCTACTTCTCAACAACGTTGACAATCTAATGAAAAAGCAAAAATAACCTTTTAATTGATGATTTCACTTTTGAAGCAAGTACAACACCTTCTTCATCCTGTTCCTTTTTTCCCACATTATATCACGGTTTTTAAAGTTGCTCGTGGGTAAAAAGTAACATTGTGTCGACACATAAACCTCACACTTGCTTTACGAGACTTTTTCTCACTTCTCGCTGAGCTGGGAATGGTCTATTTTCAGAGCTGCATGGGAAAGCGACAAAATATTCGGTTGACGGTCACGAATACTGAGTTTAAAGTACTTCAAGCTAAATCAATATGATAAAAACCATATCTGCTATCCAAGATAGGTCTATATACTTTGGAAAATAATGGTAATAAATAGTTCACGACTTAATTATTTATTCCAGAATGCATAACCACAAATGTCTTAAACTCAAGGATTTAAATTTTAAGTTCATATACCTTTAAATATGCCAGTGTTTTAGATAAAATAATGAACCTACGAACACTTTAAAACAAAGAGATTATAGATGTCAATAATGATACAGTGACTTCATATAAGTAAGTAAGTAATTAGTATTTACAAGACAGATTGAGCCACCAAGAATGATATGTATACATCTGTAAATACTCTATTTATGTATTTTTTATTTTATGTATATATTTATTTACAATTAAGACTGTTTTGTTTTTTGTTTTTTTTCCATTTTTGTGTTGCAATTCAACTTCCGACCTCTAGATGACAGCAGTCACTACACCATTTGCATCTAAAGGAAATCCTCCGAGATCCCAGCAATGACTGAGGACGAGAGGATACAGTGGACTCCAGCAGCTTTAATGGCTGATGTTTGGACATATTTTGGTTTCAAAACAGATGAAAGCAGTTACGTCTTCGTCTAGAGTCATGTGGTCTGTAAATACTACAACACCAGAGTCAAGTACTGGACAATACTACAGATATATACTTGTTACTACACTATCACAACACCAGAGTCAAGTACTGGACAATACTACACATATATCCTTGTTACTACACTATCACAACACCAGAGTCAAGTACTGGACAATACTACACACATACCCTTGTTACTACACTATCACAACACCAGAGTCAAGTACTGGACAATACTACACATATATCCTTGTTACTACACTATCACAACACCAGAGTCAAGTACTGGACAATACTACACATATATACTTGTTACTACACTATCACAACACCAGAGTCAAGTACTGGACAATACTACACATATATACTTGTTACTATACTATCACAACACCAGAGTCAAGTACTGGACAATACTACACATATATCCTTGTTACTACACTATCACAACACCAGAGTCAAGTACTGGACAATACTACACATATATACTTGTTACTACACTATCACAACACCAGAGTCAAGTACTGGACAATACTACACATATATACTTGTTACTACACTATTACAACACCAGAGTAAAGTACTGCACAATACTACACATATGTACTTGTTACTACAGTATCGTAATATATCGTATTGTTACCCCTGTAGCATTATATGTATCATATCACCTGATTCTTGACAAACACAGCCCTAGTTCGTAGTGTATCACTGACAGAGGTTGATGACTCAGATCCAGCCACAACAAAAAAACATTGTAGTCAATCTACACAAAAATACCCTTCAGGACTCATTTGTAAAAAAAATGGGGTGTTGACGAGTGGATACAGACCAGATCTATTTTGCAAGTGAGAACAGAAATGATGTCAACAGAAACAACACGTCTATCCTGAAGGGTTCACTGTTAGATTCTGTGGAGTCAAGAAGCTTGCAAGTGTCACATCCATGAAAGTGAGAGCAGAGATGCCTCCGGGATATTTTGAAGGATGCTGGAGTTTGTTCTTAAAAAGCATTGCCTGGCAACCTCCCAGTTTTTTAAACAAATTTGAAAAAACATTGCAGAATGAACTCATCGACTGCCATGAGCTGCAAAGAAATTAAAAAGTCAACAAATCGAAAAAGAAATAGTTCCCCAAACCAATCAGTACTCAGGGATACTGTAGATCCAACAGACATGGTCTAGTTAGTGGTTCACTCTCGTAACCTGCCATTCAAATTGAAATCCAATGAGCCGCCAGTGATGTAGAAGTTTGAAGAAAAGCATCCAGGATCTGTACAGTACTGGTGCTAACCACACTGCTGGTAATGATCGTTCCTCTCACAGTATTTGTGGTCCAAGACTTCTGAAAACTGGCGTCTAAGCCAAGTGTTCATTTATACAACACAACGGGGAGCAAACCTTAAATTTGACTTTTCTGGTAATAAAACACCTTATCATGCTTATCTTGGTATTTGTCTCTCCTAAACTGGCGAGTGAGCTGCAGATCAATGGCTGAAGTGTTTCAGTGCTCTCAAAGGTTTATTTCTTTCCTTGTCCGGGGACACATTGATCGGTGACATATGGCACTTAAGTGAGCCAAGAGCTTCAAGTGCCGCTCAGTCGTGCCAACGTGGCTCTGAAACTCTACGATACAGAGGGAACGATATATTACCATCAATTCTTTGATTGTCCACAGGAAATAGTGCCACAAAACATGTGATTTACATTGTGCTGTTGGAGGAGGAAGATCATTGTTTTGAGCGACTTCACACAATCTCATTTATCGCTTCTGCCAATACGTCAGATGTTGTAAGTATAAGGAAAAATATATTCACGTTTACATACAACAAGTATTGTTTTTGGGCCACATGAGAAGAAAGTAATTCCATTTAACTTCTGTGTATAACAGGGTTTTAATAAACATCACAAAGACCATTCAATATTTATTTAATATTTAATACATTGTTTAAGTTTCTCCTAATACATAGTATAATTTGAATCAATAGATAAAAGTATGATATATATCTGTCTCTCTATCTGCCTTTATAGTCTTTACAGCCTTACAAAACTTAAACTAATCTGTTGATTTAAGTGTGTCTGTTTGTAGAAAATTTATTTAGCCCTGCCCACTGAAAATACTTTCTTTTTCTGGAGATTTAATCTTGTTTACCATAACCACACCCACTCTGCTGTGACGCCCAATCACAGCAGAGTGGGTGTGGTTATGGTAAACAAGTATCCCAGAAGTCTCCACCTTCAGGGGACTCGTTGTATAAACAAAGTGGGGCCTGATCAAAGCTGGCTGGAGGAGGAGTGAAGCCATTATTACTTCATAATGGACTCAGCTCTCGTAACCTTTCCTCCGCCCAGATTTCATTTCCTTTATGAAGAGGACTTTGCGCCTCTTTGGAGGAAGTGAGTCAGTCCGAAAAGTTGGGTTTTGACATTAGTTGTTTTAAATATATTTCTGTGCAAACATGTAAACCATCACTCAAAATAAGACGGATGGTTAAATTCAATGAAACTTCATCAACGGCTCTGACTAGAACTAGAAACAGTGATAGGAATTAACTGTGGTGGTGGTTTGGCTTCTGAGGAAAGTCTCCAAAGGGGGTTGGATTTGAAGATCCATAATTCCCAGGCCAAACCATGTACCAGGATCACATCATCAGGAGGATTTCTTTCTGACAAAGGAAACTGATTGCATTCTTTGATCTAAAAAGAAAATATACAAGTCACGCAGAGAACTGAAAGTTTATTTTGCAAATGGTCAATCGTAATGGTGTATCATGTGTTTACATGATGGAAGTTTCATAAATCTGCTTCATGAATCCCTGGAATGTTGACGTGGTCTTGAGAGGATCTATTAATGATAACAACAGGACCACAGTTAGTCCTCGGCGGGTTGAAGGCAAGAGATTCTGAAACCAACAGGTTGAAGAGAGTGTGTCATCTGATCATTTCATAAGCAGCTTAGAAAAAGAATGCTTGAAACAAAAGAAGAATACAATTCTTCCATGAATAGATGTACTAAAAAAAAACATGACACTAACAGGAGAATAAATATGTTAGAATAACTAAGGGGGCAGGGAGTCATTTTAACACAATTTAAATGAAATTGTTTCCACTTGAAAGCTTGTAAAGGAAAAGTCAAATCATTCGGCTTGTACTTCAGTGTCTTGTGGTATAAGTAGTTAGTGGAAAATTAAAAATGTTCTTGGAAAAAGTTTTTAAAGTTGAACCAACATCATTTTTAGAGTGGTTAGACATTTATCTGTCTTTTGAACACAGATGATAATTGGATGGTGTAAATAAGGAGGCATGAATGAAGGATGGATGGATGGATGGATGGATGGGTGGGTGGATGGATGGATGGATGGATGGATGGATGGATGGATGGATGGATGGATGGATGGATGGATGGATGGATGGATGGATGGATGGATGGATGGATGGATGGATGGATGGATGGATGGATGGATGGATGGATGGATGGATGGATGGATGGATGGATGGATGGATGGATGGATGGATGGATGGATGGATGGATGGATGGATGGATGGATGGATGGATGGATGGATGGATGGAAAGGATAGATGGATGGAAAGGATAGATGGATGGAAAGGATAGATGGAGGAAAGGATAGATGGATGGATAAATGAATGGATTGATAAATGAATGGACAAAAGGATGAATGGATGGATTGGTGGATGAATGAATAAATGGAGAGATGAATAAATGGAGAGATTGATAGATGGATGGATCGGTGGATGGATGAATAAATGGAGAGATTGATAGATAGATGGATTGGTGGATGAATGAATAAATGGAGAGACTGATAGATGGATGGATCGGTGGATTAATGATTCGATCGATAAAGGGATGGATAAATGAATGGATAGTTTGATGTTTCGATGGATGGATAAATTAATGGATGAATTGACGAATGATATATGGATGAATGGATGGATAAACTAATATAATATGTATTTAGCTTATTTCTGTTGAGAAAATGTCACTATTCAGTGTAAATCAATGCAGAAGAAAGAAATCAGAGGAACGTTGTCCGTCTCTGATATGGAACCCACTCCAAACATCTCATTGACCGGGGATGGAGCATCCTATCATTGAGGAGCTCCATCAGTGATAGGATGCTCCATCCCCGGTGTGTGAGGGAGAGGTACCGCAGGTCCTTCCTCCCTGCTGCCATCAGACTCCACAATAACAACACAGCCATTATCTAACTGCACCTTTCTTGCTATTTTTGTAAATATGTGAATATAATATAGTGCAGATTTATTTTCTATTCTATTTAGATTCTTTCTTTTCTTTTTAATATTTTATTTCTGGGTGTTTTTATTTTTCTTCTGGTATATTGCTCTTGCTGTTTGTTAAAAAGAATTTCCCCTCGCGGGATAATAAAGGGATTCTGATTCTGATTCTGATTCTGATTCTGACCCTAAAACTTTCCTCCTAACATATTATTAGCATCACGTCTTCAGGGTTCCAGAGGTTCCTCCATGAAAGCAGGCAGTATCAGTCGTCAAGGTGACACAAACCACACATGAAAACATCTCCACGTCGAGCTCACCTGCAAACCCTTGAATGCATCCAAAGACAAAGCAGTAACACAAGGTTAATGGCTATTTCAATGAAACGCACACCCGGGTGTTAGAGAATGACATTTCACATCTGAAAAGGTCAACTTGACTTTGATTTAATGTTCAGCTGAACACTTTTCTGGCCATCAATCCACGGGGGAAAGTGGAGAAAAGCGTTTTGCCAAAGACTTTAAATACAGAGGAAGAATCATCGCGCCATAAAGAAATGAAATGATTTCAGCTAAAGATGAAAGATAGAGCTACAGTGCACACGCCAGGGATCTGGAAATTCGAGGTCAAAACATGAAGATCCGTTTGAAACGTTCACGATGTGTCTAAGAATCCGTTTTCTTGAGCCGTTGTTGCATATTTCGTATTCACAACTTCTACAAAGAAGGACAGATTAATGGTACGTAAGAAAAAGAGAGCAACAGGTGCAAGTCTTTTTGAACGAAGGATGAGCCGAGTGGCCCGGCTGAGCCCCGATTAACCCTCCCAACCAAATCAACTGATGCCTGCCGGGCACGCTGGCGTTCTCTTTAGGTACAAATCCACGGAGGGAAGCAGGTCCAAAGAGGATTTGCGTTAATTGATTTGGCTTAATCCTATTACAGGTACACTAAATATATAAGCTCATAATGAGGAAAGTCCTCTGATCCGCTGCGGTTCTAGCCTTGTCTGACCGGTGTAACGGTCAGAGTGACATCAGTTTTGTGCCTGAACTAGTTCATTGAAAGGTAGTTCCTGAACTAGTTCATATTTTGGATGAACGCATTCATTCTGGTGTCCGTGAACATCTCACTCTCTCCGTTCATCTTCTCACAGGCAGAAACCTGCTTAAACACACAGTAAACAACCATGAGTGAGTCGCGGGGAAACAGTCGTATAATCCTTGTAACAGTTTTTATGAAAAGGTCGACGAAGATGGAAAAAAACGTACATTTATTTGCAGACCATGAACGCATCACTGCTACTTTGGCCGAATAGACAGAAATGCTGCCCAAAGGAAAGCAGGGGCCTCATGGACAAGAAGTTTGTGGATCTTCTACTGAAAACGGTCTGACACTCAAGTCCAAGTAATGGTTCACGTACAAAAATATTCAGACGTATGAATCTGCACACAACACTTTTCCTTTGTACATCCCAATCAAATTTAATGTAAATGATTTCAATACACGCCTGAATTCTTATTGCTTTTATACAATAAAAGTGTTTTGTTTACAAATAAAAAAAATATTTCACATGAGATAAACCGGCTTTAGCTGCTTTCATTCTAGCATTCTTTGATCAAACTGACGTGATGTTGATGTTGTTGCACAAGAACGTCTGTGACTCTCATAGAGAAAGACTTGAAGCATCAGACGCTGATCATTTTGTTCGTTATGTTATAATTACTTTACATTTTTTCTGAAGTGTGTGAAATAGCGGATTAAAACATTCCGTTTAAAACGATGTTAATAAATACAGATCATTAGTTTGGTGAACGAGAACAAATGTATACGTTTAATTGAATATCCACTCGTGTAACTACAAACACTCGTGTGTGTGTTTGATCTATATTGACTGTAATGATGTGAACGTGTCAACAGTGAGGCTGACGTGCATCTGAGCGGTAAATAAGGACGTACGCCACCTTCAAAACATGTCAGGAAGTCCGACCTTTTTAACGCTTTTTTTCATTAATGATGCATATTAACTTTGACGTGGGAAAGTAGGTGAACCGAACTTAGATCTAGTTGACGCAGAAAGTTTCTAAACCATGGGATTCATGCAGATTCAAGTGGCTAACTGGAATAAAAAGGGCTATAATTGCAGGTCAGATGAAAATGAATGTTTCCAGCAGCTGTGTGTGTTCACCTCCCGGGCCACACACTTGATCCGTCATAGATAATTAACTTGTTTATAACCCCTGAGAGAAGAATAATCTCATTATCAGTTAATCCAGTTCATATTTAGCACACGCTGGCAGCCATAGAAATGTCAAAACATGCTTCGACGCCACACCTCGTCTATATGATCCGGACAAACCCCGCTGAGATCTCACTCGTTCAATACTTGCATGTGCGGCGTGACATTTACCAGGAGATTGATGAATTCATATTTGTCTGTGCCACTGTAGTGAGAAAATTCAATATTTCCATATCGGCAATCATGTGGAATAGGATTAAAGCACCTTGTTTTCATCCATTTCTTTTTGATTTCGGACAAATATAATGACTCCCTCACATGTTTCATGTTGAAGTCTTCGTCTCCAAGATGCAGTAAATCCATCATCATGACCATGTTTTGAACTTATTACTTTTTAAAGTTCTCCCCCGTCTGAAATCTGGGCGAACGAGAGGTTACGATAGTAAGTCCATTATGACACAATCATGCCTTCACTCCTCCTCCAGTCAGCTGTAATCATGCCCGCTTTGTTTATACAACGAGTGCCTTGGAGGTGGAGACTTCTTGGATTCATCTCATGGGTTGACAAACCTTGATGCTCGACCAATCACAGCAGAGTGGGTGCGGTTATGGTGAACAAAACTGTATCTCCAGAAAAACAAAGCGTATTCAGTGGGCGGAGCTTAAGTAGAAATTTCAAATCTATATATTTTTCTAAAATAATATTTGAATTCAAAGTTTGCAAACAAGACACACAATGATGAGAACCATAGAGGTCTCTGATCAATTCATTTTACTTTTCATGTTTTCTTAAAACCAAAATTACTTTCAAAGCTATTAATGCAGCCATTTTTTTTACATCCCTATGTAAATATTACACAATTTACAATTTTGTTTTCGCAAAGAATCATTTGTTAAAAAGAAAGTTGTCATTTTAAAAGATTCGATCGATAATTCTGATTCAAGCCAAGCAGAAAAGCATCTATTATTGTTTTTAATTAGGAATGGGTGTTCTTTGGGTTTTGTCAAATCCAAACTGGTACTTTTGAAATAAACCAAAAATGTGTCCAAAACCTGAAAAAAATATAAAAGCGATAGTTTACCCAAAATTTAAATTCCACTTTTTTTTCAGTCGTTTCATTAAAATGAACAAACACTTGACGAACTCCAAGAATAAACAATAAACCATAATCCCATTGTAGTCGACATGAGGGTGAGTAGAAAATGTGTGAACTATCACTTGAACATATGTCTGTGGGGGACAAATGTTGTCAAATATTCTTGCGTGAACATTATTTCTAAACTAAATGTTGTCTACCATAACAGTAACTCTGTCAAAATTATTTTGGAAGTAAGTTATTTTTTGTCAGTTTCATTTTGTGGCAATTTTGTTTTCTAAAAAACAGATTGAGTTTTCATTTTATTATATTATTAGAGAGCTCAGTGTAGACTTGAATTAAATGAACAAACATTTTAACTCGATGAACTGCACCTCTTGTTATTTATGTAAATATGATTGTGTATATATTATATAGCGCAGATTTATCTTTTATTCTATTTAGATTTTCTTTCTCGTTTTTATTTCTGGGTGTTTTTATTTCTCTTGCTGTTGTTAAACCGAATTTCCCCTCGCGGGACTAATAAAGGTTTTCTGATTCTGATTCTGATGACTGAAAATAATCTCTTAGTCGACATGAGGGTGAGAAGAAAATGAGTGAAGCTTGAATTCGGGCTGAACCATCACTTTAAAAGAGCTCCTGTCCATAAACGAAGAAGCAGATTTTCAGTGAACCTCAATCGCTCCACAGTAGATCTGCAACTACAAGACACGCTTCTCATCTCGATCATCATCTCCTACTGACATCGGGAAATATCAACTTCAAATCTGCGAGCGTCGTCTCCTTCGCATGAACCGTCTTCTCCCTCCTCCTCCCACCATCTCCGGTGCGAAGCCACATTTTGTTCATGCGTCATTCTTGCTGAAATACCTTCTAAATGTTGCCATTAATTGGTCTGTTGCCTTCTCCTCTCCCTTTGTTGGACACGATGTCGAGCACACAGAGGCTCCCCACGGCTGCAGCCCACTGTATCTGACAGACTCTTCACACCTGACTGCTCGACAGCATGTCAACGTTATGTGCAGCGGCTCCCTGTTGAGGCTTCAAATATCCATCTAGGAGGTGTTCGGTCTTTGTGAGGAAAAAAACCTTCAATTTTAAACTCATGGCAAAAAGGAAAAACATCAACTACAAATTCCAGGTGTTCTGGTTGGTGTTTGGGACTTTGGCTGGAGAATTTTTCTTAGCTAATCCATTTATTACATTTTTGTTTTCTGTCCTGTGTCTCAAATCGCATACTTGGCTTCCAGTTTCTTTCAGGATCATTTTAAAATTCTGGTTCTTACTTTCAGATCTATTCATGGTCAGACCTTCCATCAGTGATCTGATCCAGACTTACACCCCAGCTTGGGCTCTGAGGTCTGTGGATCAGAATCTACTGATGGTTCCTGAACTTCAGGACCAGAGGAGAGAAATCCTTCCAGACTGTTGCTCCTAAGCTTTGGAACCATCTCTGTGTTTGATGATCTACTGACTCCTTCAAGAAACATGTGTGTTTGATGATCTACTGACTCCTTCAAGAAACATGTGTGTTTGATGATCTACTGACTCCTTCAAGAAACATCTGTGTTTGATGATCTACTGACTCCTTCAAGAACCATCTGTGTTTGATGATCTACTGACTCCTTCAAGAAACATCTGTGTTTGATGATCTACTGACTCCTTCAAGAAACATCTGTGTTTGATGATCTACTGACTCCTTCAAGAAACATCTGTGTTTGATGATCTACTGACTCCTTCAAGAAACATCTGTGTTTGATGATCTACTGACTCCTTCAAGAAACATCTGTGTTTGATGATCTACTGACTCCTTCAAGAAACATCTGTGTTTGATGATCTACTGACTCCTTCAAGAAACATCTGTGTTTAATGATCTACTGACTCCTTCAAGAAACATCTGTGTTTGATGATCTACTGACTCCTTCAAGAAACATCTGTGTTTGATGATCTACTGACTCCTTCAAGAAACATCCGTGTTTGATGATCTACTGACTCCTTCAAGAAACATCTGTGTTTGATGATCTACTGACTCCTTCAAGAAACATCTGTGTTTGATGATCTACTGACTCCTTCAAGAAACATCTGTGTTTGATGATCTACTGACTCCTTCAAGAAACATCTGTGTTTGATGATCTACTGACTCCTTCAAGAAACATCTGTGTTTGATGATCTACTGACTCCTTCAAGAAACATCTGTGTTTGATGATCTACTGACTCCTTCAAGAAACATCTGTGTTTGATGATCTACTGACTCCTTCAAGAAACATCTGTGTTTGATGATCTACTGACTCCTTCAAGAAACATCTGTTTGATGATCTACTGACTCCTTCAAGAAACATCTGTGTTTGATGATCTACTGACTCCTTCAAGAAACATCTGTGTTTGATGATCTACTGACTCCTTCAAGAAACATCTGTGTTTGATGATCTACTGACTCCTTCAAGAAACATCTGTGTTTGATGATCTACTGACTCCTTTAAGAAACATCTGTGTTTGATGATCTACTGACTCCTTCAAGAAACATCTGTGTTTGATGATCTACTGACTCCTTCAAGAAACATCTGTGTTTGATGATCTACTGACTCCTTCAAGAAACATCTGTGTTTGATGATCTACTGACTCCTTCAAGAAACATCTTAAGACGTTTTTATTTGTTCAGGCTTTTTCCTTTATTTTCTGGAACTCCTGTTGTGTTATCAGTTTTATCTTGATCTTTAAAGTATATATTTTATTGAATGTTGTTTTGATTGTTTATGCGATTTGTGACCCTGGTCTGGAAAAGCGCTATACAAATAAAAATTACTTACTTACTTCTCTTAGTATACTAGAAGTTAGTATCATCAGGATAGTGTACATACTAACTAGTACGCAAATTCTCCACAGATAGTATGTCTCAAATCAAACTCTGCTGCTACGGACTAGCAGGAAATGACACAACAGCTTCTTCTACTATTTAACGATGATTTATTTATGATAAATATTTATGTACAAACTATTAATATAGAAAGAGGTTTGTGG
Organism: Callionymus lyra; assembly: GCF_982586985.1. Lineage (NCBI taxonomy): Eukaryota > Metazoa > Chordata > Actinopteri > Syngnathiformes > Callionymidae > Callionymus > Callionymus lyra. Next base: position 47,187,042 of record NC_141818.1, on the reverse strand, counting down.
ATTTTTTACTAAAACGGTCGTATACTCAAATCCAAAAATACTCAGATGTGTAAATCTGCGTTCACACAAATAAATAACTTTTCCTTTGTTCATCCCAATCAACGTGGAATTAATCACAGACTTGTTCGTCCCTTTCCACGACCTCATTTACATATTCAAATCATATTTAAATGAACCATAGTCCTCGATTGTTCTCTCTGCGATCAGAAAAAAAAAAGAATTTAAACTGGATTAACAGTTTGTATTTGTTCTTTTTAAACATTTCTGACATGAATCACACACTTAAATTTAACTTGGTGCAGATAAGCTTCGGTGTAAATGTTTATATCTACATCCAGGATTATTAACGCAAATAATTTATTTACAGAGACGATCAGGGACTCATTTGAAAAATCTTAAAATGGATTTTAACAAGAATAATACTGTAAATCAGTAACTTACAGAGCTGAGTAGTGATGATGATGATGATGATGAAGATGGTCTGATCGTCTGAGCTTCATATGAATGTGAGGCGCAACTGCAACACGGAAATTCTTATTGCATTTATACAATTTAAGGGTTTTGTTTACAAATTACAAACGAGATATTATGTGACAGTGTATGTATGTAAGTGTTTTCAAGGAGATCGTTCTGATCACATAAACTTTAGCTGCTTTCATTCTGCAGCTTCAGTTTGATCAAACGTGATGTTGTTCCACAAGAACGTCTGTGACTCTCGTAGAGAAAGACTTGAAGCATCAGATCATTTTGTTGGTTTTATTATAAAAACAAGCTCATAATTCCTTAAAAAAAAATTGTTTTCAACATTTTTTTACAGCCTTATTGGACAACCTTATAATTCATTTCATGGAAGGAGCCAATCTTTAAGATCAGTCGTTCCGAAAAAAAACTTTCAAATGAGCCCATAAGGTGAGTTCAAACGTTTCGCCTCCATGGGTCCAGTTTTGAGACTCATATCTCATGTTCCATAATTGACTGCGGCAATTTATTTCAAGTAAAGGTTTGAATCAAATTGAAAACCCCGATCTAAAGTGATCAGAATATTCAGCAACAGCATCTGTTCTCACTTGTGTCTTGGTGTCCCTCTGTGACTGAGTACCAAGGGTTTGGTTTACAGCTTGTGAAGTCGTAATTATTTTGCAATTTCTTTTGTTTTTGAACAGTAAACAATCCTGAAGGAAAGGCATGCTTAAAATAATAATCACCATCCTCCGTTATGATGTCATTTGAGGGGACAGAAAATCCAAACATTTTTGAGTTTCCTGCGACTTTTATTTCCGTCTACGATTCCCCCCAAAAATGACTGCAACACACTTCCAGGGTGTTTTTTTTCCCCCCCGAGACACTTGCTCTTGAAGAGTTTCCAATCCCCAGAAAAACAGCAATAACAAGAGTCAGATGAAAGCCCAAGATTAAGGAGGAAGCTGCTTCGGCAGAGGCGTGCTCCTCAGATAATTCCACTCTAATCTATGCTCTGCAGGTGTGCAGTTAGCTCCGAGAAGGTGAGCCAAACCCCTCCACAAAGATTTACTCTCAGTTCTTATCTTCCCCGAAGATACAGACGTGCACAAACACACTGCACCGGTGATTTCAATAGTGTCGCGCGGAAATTCCGCTTGAAAATTAAGCCCGCGGTGGACGGATGATTAAACACATACAGGTGCATGTGGTTACGATGATTAGAAACACACGTGTCGATTTGGTTAGCGCGCCAAAGGATGCCGGTGGAAACAGGTGCCGCACTTAATTGAGGTGATGCTCATTAAAGTTTGGGAGTGAACGTCACATATTTAGTAACAAATAAATCACTTTTGAGTGAAAACAACTGTGACTTTTATGTGCTTTTATGAATCAACCACTTTAAAAACACAACTTAAATAGTTCACCCAAAAGCTTCGACTGTCTACACTGGCACTAGTGTGTCCCAAACTACACTTCTGCACTTACACTTAATACTTTGAGTGCACAAGTGTGTCCCAATGAGCAGTGTACGATAATATAGTGCGCAATCAGCACTCAAATGGCCAAATAATTGAGTGTGGATCGATGGTCACTCCACCCTCAACGGCCTCCATGTTAGTGACGGATATGGCGCAAGACCAGGGGTGGGCAAACTCGGTCCTCAAGGGCCGCAGTGGGTGCAGGTTTTTGTTCCAACCGATCGAGAATGCAGATTTTAACCAATGAGGTTTCAGCTAAAACAATCAACACCAGACTGACAATCAACTGATTACACTGCTAATAAACCTGATTGGTCAAAATGTGTCGTCTTGATTGGTTGGAACAAAAACCTGCAGCCACTGCGGCCCTTGAGGACCGAGTTTGCCCACCTCTGGTCTAGACGGAAGCTACGATATGTCGTCAGAACAGATACCGCCGTAAATGTCGCGGAAATAAAACCCTAATTTTACCACAAAACAACACAGGAACGATAATAACAAAATGAAACACAACTTAATAATTTTGTTTCAATTGGCTAAAAGCGTCGCTTGGGATCAGCGTTAAAAAGTAGTAGAAGAAGAAGCTGTCGAGTCTTTTCTGTGTGTGTAGCAGTGTTTGATTTGAGTTCTAACCTGTTGAAATTTGAACACTGGGCAAGTATGTGCACTGTCTCACAGTGTACTAGAAAGCTGTGCACTTAAGTGCGCGATTAGAGACAGCAAGTGTGTTTGCGTAGCATGCTGGCGATTTAGCTTCTGTTACAAACAAGCTTAAAGTATAGACTTGTGTCGAGTTTTAAGAGACATTTTGGACGAACAAAACGGAGCAAGACCGTCATATATTTTTGCCTATAACTCCTAAAAGGAACAGATTACTCTGAAAAGAATCCCAACCCTTAGTCGACATGAGGGTGAGCAGAAAATGAGTGAAGTTTCTGGTGAACTTTAAGGAGCTTACAAGGTCTTTTTTTTTTTTTTTTAACACTAAAATACATCTGTTGAGAAAGTTCTCCCTCCTGACAACGCCTCCTTTGTTGTGCTTTGCTATGAGACAAAAGAAAGGTTTTTGGTGAGTTTATTCCTGTTATAATTGTATTAGCTTGTTTAAAGTCTATCGGTATTATGTGAGGAGGATGTTTAATTTAGAGAATTCTAAATATTGCTGCAGGCTGTGTTATCATAATCAAAGTCATCAATGCATAGCAGGTAACATTATTCTCTGCAGTATCGTAACAGTGAAGCCCAGCGTTTTTCAGGCTCGTGTTCTTTTCCTTCAGTCTATTCTGGCCTATATAAGAATGAACAGATCCAGTTGAGAACATAATGTTCGACAAAGTTTGTTTGGTATTTATGTCGAGTTCCCAGAAGTCAGCACTTTGCTGACCATTTTTTCCTACTAACTGGTTTTCATAAAAAGAAAAAACTTGAAACACATTTTTATGGTCCAGCTCAGCGGGTCCAGCCATAAAATTGCACATCTTTTGTTTCCTGCTGCAGATGGAATATGTCGATGGCGATGCCCCTCAGAGCTGCAGCGCTGTGGGCTGTGGTTTGGTGTGTGGACAAGCAAAGCCGCCTTCTTTCGCTCAGTTGGCCGGCACTCGCCTGGCAAACACTCTTTCAACTCCATTTTCCCCGGACGCAACAGAAGCTGCTGGCAAATGGTGTTTGTATGTGAGGTACACTTTGTTTGTGCGGGTCAACAAAGTGACATGGTTTTTCTTTTTTTTTCTGCGATAGATTATTTTGATTGCTGTGACCGACGGTGACCACAGAACTACCAATCCCACTGGACTGAAGTGCGTTCTTTGAGAAAATTGGACATTTTGAGTCAGAAGAGTCACCGAAGGGAGTTTTATTAAACTGATAGTTTCGCAAATTTCACTCATTTTCGAATCATCTTAATGTCGACTAAAAGTTTGAATTATTTTCAGAGTAATCTGTTCCTTTTTAGAGTTATAGACAAAACTGTTTGTTCATTTTAATGTAGCGACTGGAGTTCAGTGGTATTTATCTTCATCTTCATCTTCATCTTCGTCCAAAAAGACACTTAAAAACATAAAGAAGCAGATGGAGTGCACGAATGCTACTCCCCAGGTGCAACACTAATAGACTCAGGGACTCATTCATTCGTTGTGCTATTGATTATAAAACAAACTTGAAATATAAAGATTAATTTAATTAATCTATATTCAACAATTTTTAATACAAAAGTGACTTTACAGACGAGCAGTTTGGAGGTATTTGGATGTTGTTAAGTGACTTTTTGGATGAAGACGAAGAAAACTGAGCTCCAGTCTCTACATTAAAATGAACAAACATGCTCTAAAAATAAATAGATTACTGAATTTTGGGTGAACTATCACTTTAAGGTGATTCTTGCAACATGAGAGCAAGTCTGTCGGAGGAGCCAGGCCGCGGCCACAGTGACCAGGAGGAGGAAATCCTTGATGGAACTGCTGGATCTTGTTTATTGCAGATTCATTGAACTCCAATGATAACCTAGGCCAGAGGTTTCAAACTCCATCAAGCATGGGACCTCAAAGGCAAACCACTATACAAGTGAAGTATAAACAGAATTCCCTATGAATCTGATACAAACCAGAAAGAAAAAGTACCAAAATAAGCATCATGGTACAACGGGTCTTGTTTTCTAGTTCATAGTAAAACTAGAATTCATAAACGTATTATTATACTCATATTATATACGAAAATGAAATGCCTTTGGGATTAATCTGAATCATTCAGGCAGTTACTACAACTAACCTCTATCACTATTACAAGAGGCTTCCTTAAAGTGGCAGTTCACCCCAAATTCAAATTTCAAATACCTCCATACTGCTGTGTAACCAACCGTCTTGTATTGAAGCCTCAACATGAGGAATGGTTCAGAAAAAAACCCTTAAATAAGTCTATATTTTAAGGTTGATTGTAGCGTCGGCTAAAGGTTTATCCTCATTGAAACACATTGCAAGTGTCAGCGCTCATTTACGCTAATGGCCTAGTAACTTCCGCTAAAAACAATCTTAAAATATAGAGACTTTTTTCATTATTTTCTAAACAATTCCTCACCCTTGAGGCTTCAATACAAGATGGACGTTACAGACGAGCAGTACGGAGGTATTTGGATGTTTTTAAGTGTCTTTTTGGACGAAGATGAAGACGAAGACAACTGAGCTCCAGTCGCTACATTAAAATGAACAAACATATTTGTCTACAACTCTAAAAAGGAACAAATTACTCTGAAAATAATGCCAACCCTTAGTTGACATGAAATGAAATTGAAATTGAGGGAAATTTAACTCTTCAACCTTTTAAGATTCCAATGTAAATATTTCAAAATGGTTCATAAGGATCCCAAATATTTTTGGAATAAATCAGCAGGATGAAGTGTTGATAAAGTGTGTCGTTTATTTCTGAAAGACGTTTCTCTGGAGATTTTTAAAAACATTTTTCACAGCAGCAGAGGCTGATCAAAAAAAACTTTGGATATAAGACTCAAGAAGAATGTTTGGAGTCGCGGATTCATCACTGATGAATAAATCCTTAAGATGTCATACGGTGAAGGACAAGGAATAAAAAAAGAAAAAAGTAATGTGCTGCCGATCTACTGAAATGTCCCCCCGAGAAAAGCAACACATGCAAGAAAGATCATTTTCTCTTCGCCCAATCAGATTTTTATTTGGACGATAAAAGCCGTCTGTAAATTTGAAGGAGAGAATTCATTATGGATGTGTCCGACTTCAAACGTGCTCTGCTGACAAATGATTCCAGTCACACAGAAAATCTACATTTTGGGAGATTTGTTGAAGGTTAGCTCAGGTGATGAATCTTATGAATGCCTTTGAATCATGTTTAATCATATATTTTGGGTCAGAAAAAATCAGGCCAACTAGCAATTAAAAAATTGTTATCCAAGTAGTGACCTGCTGATGAAGCTTCATGAAACGGTGTCATGTTGTTTAATGGTCAGTAGGTGGCGCCAGATTCCAAATTTAAATTATTATCATTTATATATAATTTGTGTTATTATTGGATCTGTTGTCTCTTTTCCGGAAGAAATGTATTTCCAAAGCGCCTCGTGTCTTCATCGACTGCTGATTCCAATCCCTTGTCTTATCACATCGAAGCATTACACTGGATGACACAGAGAGGATATAATGGACAATTTTCAAGCTGACATCCGAGCAAAGCACCTCTTCCATGCCTCTGCCAGGCAGGGCAGGAACCTCAGCTGACACCGGGAGGCTGAGGATTATCCTTGACAGGTCTGTCAGCGCTTCTGCCAGAGCCATAGCTGCACCTTATTTTTAGGAGGAAACATAATAATGGCCCTTAAGCTTAAGAAAACATGCAAAATAAACTCGGAAATTGTTGGATTTAAGTATTTTAAAAGACTGAAAACACTTCGAAAATCACAAGAGATATAAAAGAGTCAGATTTACTTCTATAGGAAAAAATCTGTATTATAATGTCGTTAACAACAAAACAATATGTTAACGGTTTTAAGTAGTGATGTGTTGATGAAGCTTCATGAAGCAGTGTCATGTTGTTATGAGGTCAGTAGGTGGCGCCATCAGTTTAAAAATGATGTTTCATTAGAACAGTTGTTCAAAACAAAGGAAAATAGTGCAGAGACCGCCATCTAGTGGACTCTGAAAATACTAAAACTGCTTCATGAAGCTTCATCAGACCATCACTAGTAGATAGGATTATCTTAAATTATGCTTTTGCTGTGTAAAAAAAAAATTTACGGCAATTTACCTACTTTACAAAGTTCATGTTTCAAAGTCCTTTTCTGTTTTGAGATTATTCTCTTGTTTTTGCAATGTTTCTTCTTCTGTTTCATCACAGGAGATTAAACACTTGGATGGTAGGCTACTAGATCTTGAACTATTTAGTGAGATTATCGGGGATAAAAAAAAAATCTCTTAAAATCGAGTAAATCCTTATGTGTGTAAACCACATTAGAAGCACGTAAACATCAGTCTCTACAGAACTACCTCACGGCCATTACTTGTTGTTATTGTAGAATCCAAGCTGCATGGATAACATCTTGTGCGTTATGTCCTGATGTTACCTAAATAAAACCACTAAAATAAGGGACCATCTGGACTCCGAACTGACTTCCAGCCCCTGTTCATGGAGTTTTTTTTACAACAGAATTAGCCATTTACAAATACAGAACCACGTAGAACGTGTCCCTGAAGTCCATTGCTTCCTTCTTTACCCAATAAGAAACAAGGACACAGGCATAACTCGCCGTGACAAATGTGTCACGACTTGTTTCACGTCATCGCGGCCTTGGATCAGAGACTTCATGGCAGGTTACCGCGGTCGCTCAGAGCTACACATCAGTGTTTAAGGGATATTCAAATGAGCACGATCTCTGCCAGGTGGGTCTTGTTAAGTAAACATCGCAAGGGTCACTCTTGGATAACCTTAAACCACATTCCGCGGGGAGAAAGGCTTCAGTCTGCCAGCAGTCAGACAAGCCTTGAATCGAGAATGCTCTTTCAATTTCAAGTGATCAGTTTCTGACAGGAGTGCGCTGGACAAGGAATAATGGAGGTGGAAAAAAAAGAGGGATACAGTTAATGAGGAAATTAGACAAGCAGCCATAACAGGTTTTCTCCAAGGGTGACAAGACACCCGAGAAAGACTTGGAGTAGAGTCCCTGCTCCTCCCCATTTAGAGCAGTCAGTAAAGGTGGCTCGGGCATCGGAATAAGATGCTTCCCGGTTTTTGGCATGTCCCATCGGTAGGGGACCTTAAACTCACATCTATTGGTTGTACCGCGAATCTCTAAATGTAGATGTGGAGACAGGGGCCTTCAGTTCAGCTGTGGAACCAACTACAGGCTTCAGTCCTGAGGGCAGACACCCTAAGGTAAGTAAGCCTATGGTCAGGACTCACTTAGGCTTAGATTGTTGGAGGAGGAGTTTTGGACGCTGAGCTCTCTCTCCGTGTCTATCCTTCTTCCCTGCATTCTGTTCATCACCAATGCAGTTTATACCCACATTTTTGCTTCTCCAGGCCCCCACCTCCACCCCCTAGATCCAGGATCTCCACCGTGTCAATGGACCAAAACTTCACTCCACGACCCTCCCTGCACTCTGCTGCCCTGCTCTATACTCTCCTCTTTTCTCTCACTCTTTTCTCCACCTCTCTGTCTACCAGCCTCATCTATCATTGGGCATAGCAACAATTCATGCTCAGTTGTCACTTCAGTCAACGATGCCCCCTATAATGCAAATTTAGGAAAACTGATCTCAACTGGAATATAATCAAAAGGGAGATGTTGGAAAATTTAGAAAAAATCCTTTTTTTTTTACGAGGCTTTATATATGTTTCTTCTTACAGCAGCATATCTGAAGTGGACATTTGATGAGCTTTACTTTTCATCCCTTGTGTTGTCTCTGGGAGGAGATGATCGACCTCCCTGGCTTCCCGAAAAACAAATGCAGTTGTTGAGGTTGTTAAGAACAAGGAAATAATACCCAAAGTTTCCAAAGATTGCTGTAATAGGAAAAGTTAGGTAGCCAAAGAAACAAAAGACCGAAACTGCTCATTGAAAACCTTTCACAGATTCCTGCTATATAATTACCGCGATATCAAAGCGAAGCACTTCAACCAGACCCCTGGTAAGAATCTGAAAGGACCCCAAAACGACTGTAATTTTACAGCACATACTTATACTCTGAATGCACACTCTCCACAAATCTTCTGAAGATTTTCTAAAGATCTATTAGGAAAAAGTCTCAGAAAATCATCTACTATTGTATTCCTACCGAGATAGTTTAACAAAGGTGAAATGAAACTGAAAATTCACACAACCGCCTCGCCCGTTAACCCTTCACCTCGTCTACCGATCGCAGCTACACGCCGCCCCTGGATGTCTTCAGCGCTCGTGCGCCGGAGTCGCAGGAGAAGGTTTCTATCACCGAGCAGTCACTTCTTATCACCGCTACCTTTGATGAGAGGAAAGTGGGGGGAGATAATGTCTGAAGGTCAGAGCTTCGCAGAGAGCGCCGACCTGATAAGGGCTGACAGTTTTGTGTGTAGAAACCTTCTGGTGCTGAACCAAACAACCCAGAACTCCACCATTCAAAAACAAGATAAAATTGTGTCAAGTAGAGCGAAAGTCGTCCTGTCTTGTGGAGTATGACACCAAATGAAGGATGAAAACATTCATCCCTTAAAACAGTCGTCACGAGCCTCCAAAATGGCCTCAAGCGAGGCCTTGTGAAAATATAGTTCTTCAACAAGCTCTTTACCGTCTGAGGTAATTGTAGCTGCCGTGTTACTTTAATATTTTAATTTCAAAATATTCAGAAAGCTTTGAAAGAACAGATCCTGAAATTTGTTCCAGCAATCATTTTAACTGGAGATGGATTAGATTAAGATAGATGAAATACGTTAGGACGGATGGATGGATGGGAGGATTGTTTCAAGGATGGATGGATGGATGGATGGATGGATGGATGGATGGATGGATGGATGGATGGATGGTTGAATTCTATAATAATATTATGATTCATAATTATACTTAAAAGCTGCTCATTAGTGCTGTTTGAATGTACAATAGTTGAAGGTATTGTTTTATATGGATGGATGGATGGATGGATAGGTGGATAGATAGATGGATGGGTGGATAGGTGGATAGGTGGATTAATTAAATGTATAAGAGTTTATTTTTGCATTTCTGTGGCAAAAAAAGTTACCCAAAACACTCCTTGACTGCGAAATGATTGATTGTTGGTTTCTTTATTTAATAAAGTTTGTGTACTTCAAAGTAAAGACTACTTTTTATTAACCATGATATTGAAAAGTATCAAGTATTGAAAAAATGTAACGGTATTGGTATCAACTACTGACATCTTTTGAAAACATTACGTTTACTACTGATGGTCTGATGAAGCTTCATGAAGCAGTGTCATTATTTTCAGAGTCCACTAGATGGCAGTCTCTGCACTATTTTGCATTGTTTTGAACAACTGAAAATGAAACATCATTTTTTTAAACTGATGGCGCCACCTACTGACCTCTGAACAACATGACACTGTTTCATGAAGCTTCATCAGACCACCACTAACTTGTACCAGTCAGTTTCTTGACAATCACTTCAAGATCATGATTCTTTTTTAAAGTTTTAGTTGAAAATCGATGGTAAAATCATGCTCTTATATTTAGACACACAATGTTGAATTGAACACTGTTTGTTTGTTTCTAAAAAAAAGTTTGATGTATGCAGTATTTGTTGTCTTCGCCTGCAGCAGCTGAATAAGTCTGCTCCAGAAATCTGACTTCTGTCAACCTTGAGCATCTCCACACGCCTCCAGTCCAGCGAGGCGTGCAGTTCCGAATGTGGCAGACCTTTATCAGCGTGGACATCATCTAATTGAACCGCTCCCCTCGGGCGGGAGGCTCAGATCCATCAGGTCCAAATATACAGCCTGTCCACTCAGGAAACCTTTCCTCCAAAACTTTTAGCAACACTTTGATTGATATGTGAAACTAGTATTGACAGGTTTTAAATCAAACTACAATCCAACGAAAAAAGAACTGTGACGGACTCTTTGGCTCAAATAAAGAAATCAGGATTAATTTGGGAGAATCGTCACGTCTCTACTTAGTGATGGTCCGATGAAGCTTCATGAAACAGTGTCATTATTTTCAGTGTCCACTAGATGGCGGTCTCTGCACTATTTTCCTTTGTTTTGAACAACCGTTCTAATGAAACATCATTTTTTAAACTGATCTGTTAACAACATGACACTGTTTAACGAAGCTTCATCAGACCATCACTACTTAAACCAGATTACAATTTTTAATTTATTTCCATACATAACTCTGCAGCGAGAATTCTGACCTGCTCTAGTAGAATAACTTACATTTCTCCGATCCTTAAAACTCTTCACTGGCTGCCATTTTTTTTCAGGATAATTTTAAAATTCTGGTTCTTACTTTCAGATCTATTCACGGTCAGACCTTCCATCAGTGATCTGATCCAGACTTACACCCCAGCTCGGGCTCTGAGGTCTGTGGATCAGAATCTACTGATGGTTCCTGAACTTCAGGACCTGAGGAGAGAAATCCTTCCAGACTGTTGCTCCTCAGCTTTGGAACCATCTCTGTGTTTGATGATCTACTGACTCCTTCAAGAAACATCTGTGTTTGATGATCTACTGACTCCTTCAAGAAACATCTGTGTTTGATGATCTACTGACTCCTTCAAGAAACATCTGTGTTTGATGATCTACTGACTCCTTCAAGAAACATCTGTGTTTGATGATCTACTGACTCCTTCAAGAAACATGTGTGTTTGATGATCTACTGACTCCTTCAAGAAACATCTGTGTTTGATGATCTACTGACTCCTTCAAGAAACATCTCTGTGTTTGATGATCTACTGACTCCTTCAAGAAACATCTGTGTTTGATGATCTACTGACTCCTTCAAGAAACATCTGTGTTTGATGATCTACTGACTCCTTCAAGAAACATCCGTGTTTGATGATCTACTGACTCCTTCAAGAAACATCTCTGTGTTTGATGATCTACTGACTCCTTCAAGAAACATCTGTGTTTGATGATCTACTGACTCCTTCAAGAAACATCTGTGTTTGATGATCTACTGACTCCTTCAAGAAACATCTCTGTGTTTGATGATCTACTGACTCCTTCAAGAAACATCTGTGTTTGATGATCTACTGACTCCTTCAAGAAACATCTTAAGACTTTTTTATTCATGCAGGCTTTTCCCTGATTTTCTGGGACTCCTTTGTTTTTCCCGGTGTTGTCTTGATCTTTTTAGTATTTTTTCTTTTTGATTGTTTAAGCGCTTTGTGACCCTGGTCTAGAAAAGCACTCTAAAAATACAAATGACTGACTGACTTAAATGATAACTGATGGTGTAATCAGACAAACTAAAGATGATGAAAGTTGCTTCAATCTTAATCTTAACGTGCAATTATTCTCTTGTTCTTAGTGATGTGATTAACAGCCAAATGTAATTTGCGTTAAACGCCGACACAAATCCACCTGAACAAATCTGTCACAAAAGATGAATGGAGCAATTTATTGTCTGTGTAGGAAGATGCAGGCTGTTCTCCAGAGATAACAGATAACCGCAGAATAATGTTGCTCCTCGGTGTTTTAAAAAAACACTGGTCTGTAGATGATGTTGTTTCTAAAAGAGAAAGTGCAAATTGAAAACGTTCATGTACGCTTATATGATAATGGCTTCCTCGAGTGAGAAAAAAATCAATCATCCCGCTTTCTGTCACATTCCCTGCAACGATAGAAAAGATTGAATTAAGTCCATTGTATTATTTTAGCAGCTTATTCAGAGTGAGTTGACGTCATTGCCATTCCTCTTATTCCCGCGCGAGTCTAAGACGCATCATGAACTCGAACATGTTTTAATCCTAGTTGTGTTTGACTCTAGTGCTCTGTCTCACTTCTCTAAGTGCACTGCTTCACAGTACACTGCAAGACAGTGCACTTACTACAGGGTAGTACATGCTTAATAATCGTGTCATTTTTTAACTGATTGTACACATGATGTTGAGAGTAAACGTACACAGACTCCATCATTTATTTTCCTATGTATCTTTTATAAAGTCGATGTGTTGAGACTCCATGCGACGATACATTCTTAGCTATATCAATAAAATCGTTTTTTATGTTTTTTACATTCCGTCTCAAACACGAGGATGTTTTCTACGAGTGCTCGATCAAACATGAAACCACCGTTCTGCAGGACAAACTTTTTTTAATACCATAATCGACACAAACAAACAACTGCGTTGTCATGTTTTCCTCTAAACCTAAACGGACATGCTGGCCAACAAAAACTTTCCCTGGAACGTCATAATATTTATCTTGATTTTAATCAGTAGAATGTATAGACACAATTTTCCTCTTATCTTTCATAAATCGATGCTTTGAGACTCGAAAAGACAATATGTCACCGGCTACATAAATAAAGTTGTGTCTTTTGAATGCAAAGCACATGCACACATGAGTCGCTGATTACGTATAGATTATTAAGTTAGGGTTATCAGTTGTTAATCTATCTCATAAATCTCTCCAAATGAGTTTTTGTTTTCATTTAAATTATTTGCTGATCAAAAAACCTATTAGAAAAAAACTGGCTTTATAAATGAATGTATTGTATTTTAACAGACATCAACAGTTACACTCGGTTACAGAGAGTTAAAGATTAGAAATGTGATCATTGCGTTTAAGAACAATTAAGAACTTATTAATGAATTGAAATTATTCCCATCATTCGACATCATATAATACAGAAATGAACGAGATAATAAATCATGAAAAACATGCAAAAACAATTGAGAAAATACCAAATGTGTGTTTCAATGCGGTAAAAAAAACTGTTTATTTTCCATTTAAATTTGCTGATCTTTGCCCGTGTTTTGTGCTTTAAATGTGAGAACTTTCAACTGTGACACAAATATTCCGGGGACACAACTTTCCATCATTTACATAGAGATTCTTGAACCTGACCTTGCAGTTCTTGCTGCACGCTTGGAGATAAAATTAAAATGGATTTTATTGATTGGACGCAGGCTGTCCAACAGAGTTCCACTCATAACAGTTTCTAAAAGAAATGCTAGATTTTGAGTAAATGAAATATGTATTACGGACGAAAAGAAAAGTATTAAAAAAAATATGGTATTTCATAAACCCATGCAACCATAAATGTAAAAAAAAACTAAGATATTCACAGATAATTATTACTGCCATGGAAATATTTAAAATACTTTTCATGATTTCTGTCTTAAAAATCGTTTTGTTTTGTTTTTCTAATTAGTTAAATGGCTACAAACATATGTTAAGAGTGTATGAATTGTGTAGTTTCTGATGTATTTATATTTACTCTTCGGAAGGTGTTTTAATTTGAAAAAAGATCCGTTTCTCTTGACACGTCAAGTAGTGACGCACTAATGAAGCTTCATGAAACAGTGTCATGTGGTTCAGAGGTCAGTAGGTGGCGCCATCAGTTTAAGATTAGAACAGTTGATCAAAACAAAGGAAAATAGTGCAGAGACGCCATCTAGTGGACTCTGAAGATAATGACACTGTTTCATGAAGCTTCATCAACACATCACTACCATCTAGTGGACTCTGAAGATAATGACACTGTTTCATGAAGCTTCATCAACACATCACTACCATCTAGTGGACTCTGAAGATAATGACACTGTTTCATGAAGCTTCATCAATACATCACTACCATCTAGTGGACTCTGAAGATAATGACACTGTTTCATGAAGCTTCATCAACACATCACTACCATCTAGTGGACTCTGAAGATAATGACACTGTTTCATGAAGCTTCATCAACACGTCACTACCATCTAGTGGACTCTGAAGATAATGACATTGTTTCATGAAGCTTCATCAACACATCACTACCATCTAGTGGACTCTGAAGATAATGACACTGTTTCATGAAGCTTCATCAATACATCACTACCATCTAGTGGACTCTGAAGATAATGACACTGTTTCATGAAGCTTCATCAACACATCACTACCATCTATTGGACTCTGAAGATAATGACACTGTTTCATGAAGCTTCATCAACACGTCACTACCATCTAGTGGACTCTGAAGATAATGACACTGTTTCATGAAGCTTCATCAACACATCACTACCATCTAGTGGACTCTGAAGATAATGACACTGTTTCATGAAGCTTCATCAACACTTAAGTCAAGATGCTTGCTTGGGTCAAGTTTACTCCAAGAAAAAGTAAACTAGTCAGAATAAGTCAAACAAAGATCCAAACAGGACCATGATGCTCAGGAACCAGCCCAGAGCTTCTGCTGATTCAACGTTACGATAAGATGTATTTTTTTTTATTTACTTTACATTCTACAGTTTATCAACCATCTAGTATATGTGCTGGAAAAAAAAACTACTCAGTGTTCACTTGAACCACCGGGTCCAGAAGGCATCCTTAAAAAAAAAGGTGCCCCTTGTTCAGGAGCTAAACTTGGTGAATCACCTGCAATCAGTGGATCAGCCCCAAAAAAACACTTATTCAACAGCGCGAGGGAAGAGAAAGAATCTGAAAGTAAACTTTTGAGGAAAGTTTCTCACGTAAATATCTGGGAATATCAATGTTTCCCAAATTAAAATCTCATCTCCGTGGAAATACAGACGAGCGTGTGATTGGCTGAAATCACACTCTCACTTCCTCTTCCATCACAGCTTTGATCCAAAATCAAACCCTTTCCCACCTTCTTCTTTTTTTTTAACTTTTATTTGAGCTGAACAATTCTGAGCTTTTATTGGTGTTGGTTCAACCTCCCTGCAGGACGCCCATTTCTCTACTCATTTATTTTGCATGACATTTTAGAGAAGACATGAGGGATGGAAGTTTACATTGCATTTGAAGATGAAAAAGAGAGAGGGAAAATAGATGGGTGTGGGGGGGGCTAGGTGGAGGGGGGGGGGGTCTTATCGACAAAACCAGATCAAAACCAGATCAAAACCCACGATGGTGTCTCGACTTTCTCTCGCCTTCTGTGTAAACATTAATGATCATTCCATGGATAAATGTGTTGGAATAGAAGCTCCAAACACCGTCTGAATCTTCGGCTATGAAGTCGACGACGAACAATAACGTCTTCTCTGGTGAGGAACGTGTTGATGATGCCATCGTGGAACATCCGAGATGAATCTGTGAAGACGCTGCTGTTGACAACGTAGCCATTAGTGCAATTGTCCGTGAACCTTTCGCTGTCATTAACTGCAGCGTAAAATCTTAGCCTCAGAAACAAAAAAACACATTTGAACTTTTCCTTCTCCTTAAACTTCCTTGTACTTTAAATATGTTGTTTGTTCTATTGGTTCCTATATATATATATATATATACTATATATATATATATATATATATATATATATATATATATATACTATATATATATATATATATATACTATATATATATATATATATATATATATATATATATATATATATATATATATATATATATATATATATATACTGTATATATATATATGTATATATATATACATATATATATATACTGTATATATATATATATATATTGGAACCAACAATTTTCAACTATAATCAAACAAGTTTAAACTATAATAAAACAATATTAAACTATAATCAATTTTTTTCAAACTATAATCAAACAATTTTCCAGTGATCACACAAGATGCTTTTTTAAAAGCGAATAATCAAGGTTTGTGTGACTTTATACAACATTTATACAACTTTTATATATATATATATATATATATACATACATATATATATTTAAATAAAAGTACATTACATGGTTTGGTAAATACATTTTTGTCCATTATTAGAATTAAAAATTAAACTTATTTAATGAGAAACCAAAAAGGTTTTTAAAGCGAAAGGTTATTTATGAACAACTGGGATACGGAAGACGAGGTCGGTTGCAGGGGCTCAGACGACCAGCTCCAAGAGGCAGAGAAACACCTACAAAAAAGAAATGTTTACATTTAAAAAGTTATATTAATATATATATATATATATATATATATATAACTAAATAACATTTACACAATAACTGCAGACAGAAATAAAAAGAAATACTTTTCATTCGCCAGAGCCAGTGTAGATAAAAAAAAACATCATATATTTTTAAATGTTCTTTATTGGACTTTATAAATATCCTCACGAGTTAAATTGAACTAACATATGTGGGTCGAGGAAGGGAGACGAACACAATATCAGTCAAATCAAAAACCTTTCAACAAACCAGCAGAGACGGGAGACAGAAACCAAGATCCGGACGGAAAAGGCTATGAAAGCATTTTGATTAGTCAGTATTTGCTTCTCTTTGAAATATTTGAAAGTACTTCCGTTAATTAATCTGGTAAATGATTGACCGCCGTATGGCTGCAAGCAGCGATGACACGTGACAAACAAAAATCATGAGTGATTGACAGATAGATTATAGTTGAAAATTGTTTGATTATAGATAAAAATAGTTTGATTATAGTTGAAAATTGTTTGATTATAGTTGAAAATTGTTTGATTATAGTTGAAAATTGTTTGATTATAGTTGAAAATTGTTTGATTATAGTTAAAAATTGTTTGATTATAGTTGAAAATTGTTTGATTATAGTTAAAAAAAATTGATTAGTGGAAAATAGTTTGATTATAGTTGACAATTGTTTGATTATAGTTGAAAATTGTTTGATTACAGTTGAAAATTGTTTGATTACAGTTGAAAATTGTTTGATTATAGTTGAAAATTGTTTGATTATAGTTGAAAATTGTTTGATTACAGTTGAAAATGTTTTGATTATAGTTTAAGATTAGTTAATAATCAGTTCAATAGAGTTGATTCAAAGTGTTTGTACTACAAAATAAATGTATCCCCATATAAATGATGAGATGAGTTTATGAAATGAATCATTTTTTTATCAGACAAATCTTTGTGAAGTTCCAGGATGTGGTGGTTCAGGCTTGATATTGTCTTGTTCCTTCAGTCGTCATGTTTAAAAATACATCAACTGTATTGTTCAGATAAACAGATGCATTGCTGGACAGGCATGACTTCACCGCTTCAATTCCATCCTCTCTGCTCTGTCGGCTACTTAAATAGAATTCATCAAATAAAGAGCAAACATATGGTGGAATCATCGCCTCTCAAGGGTGAAAATAATGGTTCATGTCTCAAGATATATAAATAAAGATTGAGATCATTAGTGTGGAAACAGCTGCAGTGACTCCTGAACACATGTGATTTGAAACCATGAATATATATGATGTGTTTGAAAACATCACATCCATTAGAACGCAGGTGCAAAGGTGGAACAAGAAGTCGTCTCAGCGGCACGAGCTTCAAGAGATCGTGACCCAAAATTATAATTTCCCTCATTTTCTACTCACCCTGATATCAACTAAGAGTTTATTTTCAGAGTAATCTGTTCTTTTACAAAAATAATCACGTCCACTTGATGGTTGCAAATGGGGAGAGAAATTGTTCGGGGAAAAAAAAAGGAAAATCTATATTTGAAACTTGTTTGTAGCAGAAGCTAAAAGTCCAACAAGCTTAATATAGTCGCTTCCTGTCTACTGTCTATATTGAGAGCTCTCGTGGTATTTACTCAACTCTATAGCATCATGTAGGAGTAGAAGAAGTAGTAGTGGGAGTAGAAGAAGTAGTAGAAGTAGTAGTAGTAGAAGTAGAAGAAGAATTAGTAGTAAAAGTAGTAGTAGAATTAGTAGTGGGAGTAGAAGAAGTAGTAGAAGTAGTAGTAGTAGAAGTAGAAGAAGAATTAGTAGTAAAAGTAGTAGTAGAATTAGTAGTGGGAGTAGAAGAAGTAGTTTAATTAGTAGTAGAAGAAGCATTAGTAGTATAATTCGTTTAATAAGTAGTTGTAGTAGTATAAGAAGTCTAAATAGTAGTAAAGGTATAATTGGACTTAGTAGTAGAATTAATATTAAAAGTAGAATTGGAATTAGTAGTAGAATTAATAGTAAAATTAGTAGCAGAAGTAGTAATAGAATTTGTAGTATGAGAAGTAAAATGAGTAGTAGAATTAATAGTAAACGTATAAGTTTGATTAGAAAAATAGAAGTCGTAGTAGTAAAAGTAGTAGTAGAAGTAAAAATAGCAATAGAAGTAGTAGAATTAGTAGTGAGAGTAGAAGAAGTAGTAGTAGAAGTAGTAGTGAGAGTAGAAGAAGAAGTAGAATTAGTAGTAGACGTAGAAGTAGTAGTAGGAGTACAATAAGTAGTAGAAGTAGTAGTAAATTAGAGGTAGCCGTAGAAGTAGTAGTAGAAGTACAATAAGTATTAGAAGTAGTAGAAAATTAGAGGTAGCCGTAGAAGTAGTAGTAGAAGTACAATAAGTATTAGAAGTAGTAGTAGAAAATTAGAGGTAGCCGTAGAAGTAGTAGTAGAAGTACAATAAGTATTAGAAGTAGAAAATTAGAGGTAGCCGTAGAAGTAGTAGTAGAAGTACAATAAGTATTAGAAGTAGTAGAAAATTAGAGGTAGCCGTAGAAGTAGTAGTAGAAGTACAATAAGTATTAGAAGTAGTAGTAGAAAATTAGAGGTAGCCGTAGAAGTAGTAGTAGAAGTACAATAAGTATTAGAAGTAGAAAATTAGAGGTAGCCGTAGAAGTAGTAGTAGAAGTACAATAAGTATTAGAAGTAGAAAATTAGAGGTAGCCGTAGAAGTAGTAGCAGAAGTACAATAAGTATTAGAAGTAGTAGTAGAAAATTAGAGGTAGCCGTAGAAGTAGTAGCAGAAGTACAATAAGTATTAGAAGTAGTAGTAGAAAATTAGAGGTAGCCGTAGAAGTAGTAGCAGAAGTACAATAAGTATTAGAAGTAGTAGTAGAAAATTAGAGGTAGCCGTAGAAGTAGTAGCAGAAGTACAATAAGTAGTAGAAGTAGTAGTAGAAATTAGAGGTAGCCGTAGAAGTAGTAGTAGAAGTACAATAAGTAGTAGAAGTAGTAGTAGAAAATTAGAGGTAGCCGTAGAAGTAGTAGTAGAAGTACAATAAGTATTAGAAGTAGTAGTAGAAAATTAGAGGTAGCCGTAGAAGTAGTAGTAGAAGTACAATAAGTAGTAGAATAATTGGTAGTAGAAGTATAAGTAGTAGTTATAAGACGTAAAAAGAAACCCAGGCTCTCAGTGCTGTGATGCTTCAGCACAGTAGCAGGAGCTGCTGCTTCTACTCGTTCAAACCTCCTTCTCGTGTTCCTGAGAGTCAAATAATGGAGTCACATGACCAGAGCTTTCTATGACATTTTCCACACACTCGGCTGTTGTTATTATCTCTCAGCAGCAGTTTATGCAAGTGTGTGTTTTCTCTCCCCGGGAGGCGTCTGCAGGCGGAGTAGAAAAGCTGACGCTCCCCTGGCAGGTGGAACAGCGAGCGACTTTGGAATTCTGCTCAGATGCTGTAAACAGCAAATCTGTCTCAACAAGCAAGAAACGGCGATATAATAAATTCTCCCCCAAACCCCGACGCTCAGGGAAATCCTGGTGGCAGCAGCCGGTGACCAGAGAGCAGGTTTTATTACAGGCGCACAATTCTACTGCAGCTGAACGTGATAAATATCAATATAAGTGCATGTATACGACTTTAACAAGACTGGCTTTTACGATTGTTGCACCAGTTGATATAGTTAATATATGATAATAACTAATAATAACTATAATAATAATAATAATAGGATAATAACTGTGGTCCAGATGTTCTGATTCATTCAATTCATATAATATCGTTCATTTGAAAGTGAATTCCTGCTGGAGCCTAACCCGGTTTCATTGGGCGAGAAGGCAGGGGACACCCTGGAAAAGTGGCCAGTCTGTCGCAGCGCATCCATAGTCACACACAAACTAATAACATTATTGATTTCCCCCAAGTCTCCCAATCTACCTGTGGGTGTTCTGAGACGTCACTGTAAGTATTTACAGCAAATATCTCTCAATCGTCGTCGTCATCATCTTCATCATCATCATCATCATCATCTTCACCATCATCGTCACCATCATCATCTTCATTCTCATCATCATCATCATCATCTTCACCATCATCATCACCATCACCATCACCATCATCATCTTCACCATCATCATCACCATCACCATCACCATCATCATCATCATCACCATCATCATCACCATCATCATCTTCATCATCATCATCTTCATCATCATCGTCACCATCATCATCTTCATCATCATCGTCACCATCTTCATCATCATCATCTTCATCATCATCATCTTCACCATCATCATCTTCACCATCATCATCGTCACCATCATCATCTTCATTCTCATCATCATCATCATCATCATTCTCATCACCATCACCATCACCATCTTCATCATCATCGTCACCATCATCATCGTCATCATCATCGTCACCATCATCATCTTCATCATCATCGTCATCATCATCATCATTCTCATCACCATCACCATCACCATCTTCATCATCATCGTCACCATCATCATCATCATCTTCATCATCATCGTCATCATCTTCATCATCATCGTCACCATCATCATCTTCATCATCATCGTCACCATCATCATCTTCATCATCATCGTCACCATCATCATCTTCATCATCATCGTCACCATCTTCATCATCATCGTCACCATCATCATCGTCACCATCTTCATCATCATCATCGTCACCATCATCATCGTCACCATCTTCATCATCATCATCGTCATCATCATCATCCCCATCATCATCATCAACATCATCTTCATCAACATCATCTTCATCATCCTCATCAACATCATCATCATCATCATCATCTTCATCAACATCATCATCATCTTCATCATCATCGTCACCATCATCGTCACCATCATCATCCTCATCTTCATCATCATCATCGTCACCATCATCATAATCATCTTCATCTTCATCATCATCATCATCATCGTCTTCATCTTCATCTTCATCATCATCATCATCTTCATCATCATCGTCATCATCATCATCATCCATCCATCCATCTATCCATTCATCTAGATCGGGTCCCGGAACCAGCGATTGGTCTGATGAAGCTTCATGAAACAGTGTCATTAGACACTAGATGGCGGTCTCTGCACTACTTGCCTTTGTTTTGAACAACTGTTTTAATGAAACGAAAGAAAAGAGAAAAGGAATCCAGATGACGTTTGTTATCTCTGTTTTAGACATTTGTTTCCAGTCACCTAAAGATAAGACGGTTTAAGACTGTGGTAATTTTCCTGCTAATTAATCTATATGCAGTTAAAGCTAGTAACAGTTTATTCTTCATAGTGGACGTTATGGATTTTATTTGTGACGTAGGCGACGGGTTGAAGATCTACAGACATGAATTCACTTCATTCTCATTGTTAATAAATCCTTCAATAAAACTTGATGGCGTTTCCATTGAATCCCTTAAACCTCATTTCCCTTCTCATGAATGTTGATTATCTCCATCAATTCCTTCTTTTTTTTTTCGGAGTTGGTCAAATCAGAACATGTTGAGGACCATTAATCAAACCTCCCACGATCACGGGACACTGCAGAAGTCCATGAGATGCCTTCACGTCATTATTACGCTCTCGTTTGAATTCCTGCTTTGAGTTTTGAATAATGAAGGACGGAGGGGATCGCTTCATTAATTGTCATTCTACCAAAAATACGACTTGCAAAGATGGATACGATTATCAAAGTGAGTGTGTTGACTCAGTTGGAGGTTCTTTAAACTGGTCAGAAGGGGGTTGAGGAGCTGGTGGACAGAATGACAATCATCAGTGACCCCCAGGATGGACGGCAGGTGCAGAGACTCGTCGCCGGGTAAACAAGTGGGTAATTGGCCGCGTGGATAGTTGGTCAGGCAGATGGATGACCCTCTCTTTTTGTGTTTGAGCGCGAGAATGACAGCGATGGATGTGGCTTGTTTGAAACGTTGAGCACAAAAACAGTACACATGTACCCCCCCCCCCCCCGAGACATCTTTTAACAGCCCGCCATCCCGGCCTCCGAGGGGAGAGGAGATTATGTGGCTAACTCATCCTACAGGCTGGATGAAGGCGAATCTCTGAGGGGGTTCGCTTCACTGAGCAAAACACTCTGGTTTAATATAAACATTCATTTCCCAGCACTCCAGGGGACTCACAGATCACTTGATTAATTGCTTTTAAAGTTACGTTCAAGATTGGATATTTTGCCGACATATCTTTGCTGTACATACATCACTTTTTTTATCATTTAAACAATGTCAATATAGTGTAATTCACTTAAGTAACTTCATCGAACACTCAGTGTTGCTGGAGTCAGAGTTGAAGAGGCTACGAAGATCTTAACGTCAAAAGTTGAATCTTCCTCTCCAAGATGGAAGAAGTCCCTCATCATGACCCTGTTTTACACTTTTATAAAGTTCTCCCCACGTCTGAAATCCGGCGAACGAGAGGTTACGAGAGCGGTGTCCATTATACACGTCCATTGGAGGTGGAGACTCCTCAGATTGATGAGGGCCGTGGTTATGCTAGATTTTAGTTGGAGAAAAACCAAGTGTTTTCAGTGGGCGGAGCTTAAGATCATTTCCTAACGTCAATATTTCAATGAAAAGAGAGTTTTGTACAAACACACACCGATGATACAATAGAGGTCCAAATGCTCTCCTGGGGCGAAACCCAGGACAATTTAAAGAGACTATTGGTGCTTTTTCACTACACAACTGGGCTCGACTCCGTCGTGTTGTGTATCGACCGCCGGCACTGCTGCCGACTCGCGGTGGACGAGGCCGTTATTAGTAAGTAAGTAAGTATTATTTATTTATATAGCGCTTTTCGAGACCAGGGTCACAAAGCGCTTTAACAATCAAAACAATACTCAAAACAGTACATACTTCAAAGATCAAGACAACACCAAGAACAACACAGGAGTTCGAGAAATTCAAGGAAAAGCCTGAACAAATAGAAACGTCTTAAGATGTTTCTTAAAGGAGTCAGTAGATCATCAAACGCAAAGAGAGAGAAGATTGTTCCAAAGCTTAGGAGCAACAGCCTGAAAAGATTTCTCTCCTCTGGTCCTGAGCCGTGTGCGTGGAACCATAAGTAGATTCTGATCCACAGACCTCAGAGACCGAGCTGGGGTGTAAGGCTGGATCAGATCAGTGATGGAAGGTCTGACCATGAATAGCTCTGAAAGTAAGAACCAGAATTTTAAAGTTGATCCTGGAAGAAACTGGAAGCCAGTGAAGAGTTTTAAGGATCGGAGAAATGTGAGTTCTTCTACTTGAGTGGGTCAGAATTCTCGCTGCAGAGTTCTGAATCAACTGCAGACGAGACAGATCCTTCTTGTTAAGACATGAAAACAAACTGTTACAATAGTCCAGACGAGAAGAAACAAACGCATGGATTATTACAGAGCGCTGGTAAACTTGCGAGGCAACGTTGCACTTACCAGACACAAAAGGTTTTTGGACCTTCTACGCGGACCATCAATCAACTCTTTGACCAACATACGGACTCTTTCTCGTTGTCTGTCACCTTTTCAGAGCCGGATCAGCCGGCCCGGAACTAGAGTGGAGACGGTACTAAAAATAGTATCTGCGTCGATCGAACCGTGTTGATGGAAAACTTGACACAATCCAGGTAGAATCCAGTGAAGTAGAATAGAGTTAAGATGGGCTCTATAGACCGTGTAGACCTCTATGTTCTCCCAAATAGTAAAACAAAGTTTTATTGATTTTTTTGTTTTTGAACAAAAAATAAAAATACTTTTTCCTTTTTTGATAGTAATTTCCTGTTTGAAAATCATGTCACTGGCCCTAGAAATGTTTAAAATGTTTGAGTAGAAGTACTTTATAAGGTAAGGTAAGGTAGGGTAAGGTAGAACTTTATTGATCCCTCAGGAGGTCTCTTTCGGGAAATTGTTTTTTTCCAATATCCACAGCAAAAACAGCAATTTTTCACAAAAATAAATCAAAATAAAATAAGAACAAGAACATAAAGAGAAAGAACAAGATGATCCAGCCTTACACCCCAGCTCGGGCTCTGAGGTCTGTGGATCAGAATCTACTGATGGTTCCTCGCACACGGCTCAGGACCAGAGGAGAGAAATCTTTTCAGGCTGTTGCTCCTAAGCTTTGGAACGATCTTCTCTCTCTTTGCGCTTGATGATCTACTGACTCCTTTAAGAAACATCTTAAGACGTTTCTATTTGTTCAGGCTTTTCCTTGAATTTCTCGAACTCCTGTGTTGTTCTCAGTATTATCTTGATCTTTAAAGTATGTACTTTTCTGAGTATTGTTTTGATTGTTTAAGCGCTTTGTGACCCTGGTCTCGAAAAGCGCTATATAAATAAATATTACTTACTTACTTATCTAAGTCTAAAGATAAAGATAAAGAACATAAATCAAAGAAAAATAACAAAGACAAAGGATACAAAGACTTATGTAAAAGTGTTTCCTCTCTAGATAAAGTCCCATCAATTAATAGTATTATTGTCTTTTATCCCAATGAATCCATGTTAAAACTAGCATTCATTATTATTTATTCTCCTCCTCGTGACTTCTTCGTTTTAAAGCGTATTTTTTCGTCAAGGTTTGCATCGTAAAATACTGTTAAATTTCCTTTCGTTTGTTTTCACAAAAGAGAGTAATTCGGTTCATGCCTGCAAGCGGATTTCATCCCGTGCCTGCTGGGTCACATTTAAAACAATGGCCAAGAACGAAGTGAGCGTCAGGCTCTACTCTGGGGGTTGTTGACGGTGGTGCTCACACGAGCATGAGAGTAGCTGTGAGCAACACCATCAGAGCCGCTATAAAGTGCAATGGGCTGAAACCTCGCCGTCTTTACACCGTATCAAAGTCTAATGGCATCTTTTTATGGGGGAGTTCCTGATAGCCAAAGACTCATTTTCTCTTCAAGTACCTATGTCACAGCACAGTGTGTCCCCCAAAGACACACACCAGTGTCACACAGATGCCCAAAAGGTAGCTCCTCTGGATCTCCAGCTTGGGATTCAGAAGAGCACATTTCACCGATGTATCGTGTGATTTCACAATTGTTATTTTTGCCGAAGAAGAAATTCGGTTTGATTTATGGAACAATACGAACTAACTGGATACAAGTGTACGCCACGATGTATCGCCACGATACGATGTTTCGTGTAATACTTGGCGTGGGGGGAAAGGAGGTTTGGGGCAAAGGTGCGGACCCAGGGGTGTCTTAAAGTTATCCCTGGAGGGAAAACCACAAAATCGCACAAGGCTACCTTTTAATAA
Source organism: Callionymus lyra (assembly GCF_982586985.1). Lineage (NCBI taxonomy): Eukaryota > Metazoa > Chordata > Actinopteri > Syngnathiformes > Callionymidae > Callionymus > Callionymus lyra. The sequence goes on along the minus strand of NC_141818.1, from coordinate 47,161,305 downwards.
CCAAAACTAAAGTGAGAACCAAACCACTGCTGCCAAGCAGCTGAACGAAAGACAAGAAACTTGAACAAATATCTTTTCTAGCTCAGAGGGCACTCAGAGTGAACCTCTCACCATCGCATAGAGCAAACAATGATCTCAGGTCTCAGAGCAGATATAGCCTCGTCACACCTGGGCTCAATCAGCCAATCAGTGCACACACCTGATTGCAGAGAGTGAATCAGTCACCATTCTCACAGAGGCGAAACACTCTGTTTCCTCACAGTTTCGTTTAATACAAAATAAAACACAATGACAAAAGGAGAACAAAAAACACAGACGAAAATTGGAAACAGACAAGAAACAATGATTGGTTAAACCGAGAAAGAATAACCAAGAGAAATGTAGCTGTGGACACAGCATACCAACAAAGGAAGGATATGAAAGTCGACTGTTATATTCAAGCGGATTTTCCGTATTATAAACTGTTCAAAACCACTTGACTTCGACAATGTGCTCCGTAGGTGTGTGGATGCACACCTTTAAAAACAAGACCAGACCCTAAACACAAGGTTTAGATATTAAAGGAAATAAAGGATACAAGGTAGCGTTCAGCTGACTCTCATGACTTCACACTGTTGCCTCTGACATCTGTTTAATGTCATGGCAATTATTAAATATCCACAGATAAAATATATATCAACGAAATTTGTGATCTGCTAATTAAGATCATTCAAAGCATTAAAAGAGGAAGCGGTAGCATCAGGCGGACTCATGTCAAGGACCGTGGTTCGCTTTAATCTCACAGAGGAGCTGGTCATTTATTAATCCTGTAATGAGATCAAAGGTCCAAAACAAAGTAAGTCCAAGTTTCATTCTGTATCATCGTGTTCATTCCCCAGCGGCTGTTTCAGCTCCGTGTGACGGGTCTGTGACTTCCTCTGTCATCTCTGCTATCATTTCTGTTGAAACCTTCTTGTTTTTTACATCAATAAATGCTTTTCTACTTACTTTCCTTTTAAAGGTACTTTGTTCTTGTTCTTATTTTCATTTTTATGAATCTATCGTCTGTGTTGCTGTGTGCTAATTGGAAAAACAATTTCCTGAAGATGACCGCGAGAGATAGAATAGAATAGAATAGAAAGGCTTTATTCATCCCCAGAGGGGAAACACACTTTCACAACAGCGCAGTTTAAAAAATAAAGTGCAAGGAAAAAGAAATAATAAAAGAGATAATACAAAATAAAATAAAAACGATCTTAAGAATATACAATTATTTACAAAAATTAGAAATTTAACACTATTAACAAAATAAAATAGAATAAAATAAAATAAAATAGAAATAAAAACGGGAAAAAAAATAAAATAAAAAGCACACGAGAAGAAAAACTACGGATTAGCATCAGGATATTTAAAGTAGAGAGTTAGGTCCTTCATCCCAACTGGTGTCAGGATATTCCTGACACCAGTTGGGATGAAGGACCTTCTATAACGCTCCGTCCTACACTGGGGGGCCTGAGCCACTGAAGGAGCTGCTCCTCCACGGTCAGGTGCAGTGGGTGAAGAGTGTTGTCCCTGATGGAGGATAGTCTGGAGAGTGTCCTCCTCTCTCCCACCTCCTCCACCGAGTCCAGCGAGCGGTCCAGGACAGAGCCGGCCCTCGTGACCAGCCTGTTCAGTCTCTTCCTGTCCCGGTCCGTGCTGCTGCTCCCCAGCAGACCACAGCGTAGTGGATAGCAGAGGCTACCACGGAGTCATAAAAGGTCCTTAATAGTGATCTGCACACTCCGAAGGACCTCAGTCTCCCCAGGAGGTGGAGGCGACTTCGGCCCTTCTTATACACGGCGTTGATGTGTGTGGACCAGTTCAGATCCATCCATCCATCCATCCATCCATCCATCCATCCATCCATCCATCCATCCATCCATCCATCCATCATCCATCATTCCATCCATCCATCCATCATCCATCATTCCATCCATCCATCCATCATCCATCATTCCATCCATCCATCCATCCATCCATCCATCATCCATCCATCCATCCATCCATCCATCCATCATTCCATCCATCCATCCATCCATCCATCCATCCATCCATCCATCCATCCATCCATCCATCCATCATCCATCCATCCCTCCATCCATCCATCCATCATCCATCCATCCATCCATCCATCATCCATCATTCCATCCATCCATCCATCCATCCATCATCCATCATTCCATCCATCCATCCATCCATCCAGCCATCCATCATTCCATCCATCCATCCATCCATCCATCCATCCATCCATCCATCCATCCATCCATCCATCCATCCATCCATCCATCATCCATCCATCCATCCATCCATCCATCCATCCATCCATCCCTCCATCCATCCATCATCCATCCATCCATCCATCCATCATTCCATCCATCCATCCATCCATCCATCCATCCATCCATCCATCCATCCATCCACCCATCCATCCATCATCCATCCATCATCCATCCCTCCATCCATCCATCATCCATCCATCCATCCATCCATCCATCCATCCATCATTCCGTCCATCCATCCATCCATCCATCCATCCATCCATCATCCATCCATTCATCCATCCATCATCCATCCATCCATCCATCCATCATCCATCCATCCCTCCATCCATCCATCCATCATCCATCCATCCATCCATCCATCCCTCCATCCATCCATCATCCATCCATCCATCCATCCATCCATCATCCATCCATCCATCCATCCCTCCATCCATCATCCATCCATCCATCCATCCATCATTCCATCCATCCATCCATCCATCCATCATTCCATCCATCCATCCATCCATCCATCCATCCATCCATCCATCCATCCATCCATCCATCCATCCATCCATCCCTCCATCCATCCATCATCCATCCATCCATCCATCCATCCATCCATCCATCCATATTTTGATGATATTTTTGTTATTAGCATATATTTATATAAAGGTTCTCCACATGTCAATCATATCAATGGAGTATGAAAATAGTGCTAGCCGGACCAAATAAATACATTGTTTAGCACTAAACAAAAACATGTTTTGTTTTATCATCTTCAACTCATTCGAAATGAAAAATATCTCAGATTACCGCAGGGTTTTTTCTTTTTGCTGTATGTTGTCTTATTTTTACAGAAGAGGTCGATGAGACGAAACTAACAAGTTCACCTGTTGACCTCATTTTTTTCACACCAGTGGAGGGCAGCTGAAGAATCAATCTTAAAGTTCACCAAAATCCTAATACAATGTATATTTCCATAAAACCTATGTTTACCAAAACTATATTTCAGTTTTTCTCAGTTGCTTTGGTGCTTTTCTCAGATCAGAATGAAAATTCTCATAACTATTATTTCAACCTCCCCAACATTAAGTCATTTGAGCACATGATAGTAGCAATTTCTCCTTCCTCTGAACAAATGGCAAATGCTTTTGGACATCATCAGTTGCTTTCATACACTTCTCTGCTGTTTCATAACATCGTTATTTTCTTATGTCATGTCAGTCAAAATTAACTATACTTATGGATACTGGATAGTCGTTCCCAATAAAACTAATAGTCTTCATTTCATTGCTTGAGTCATTACGTACAAAATTGTTGAACTAGTTATCAACATCTTTCAAGCAAATTGTATACCTTTCTTTATCATTTTTTCCTGGAAATGTCCCTAAATTGAACAATTGCTTTCAGGTGGACTTTCACTCAGGAGGAGGACTGGAAGTATTAGTTGTAACCAATGACAAGCCACTTGTTCACAGTCACTCAGGGATGAACCCCATGAACCCTGACTTGGCAAACATATATGAACCGAGCGGGACATAGTGTGGACCATCGGCCATCAAGGTCGGCATCGTGGAAGAGGATTGAGGATGCGGGGAGGAAGGGGAAGGAGGAGAAGAGGCCAAATACATGAAATTAGGGGTACAATTGTGGACCATGTCGTCACTCATGGCCTCACAATGGCTGAGGCTGGTCGGAGGGTGCAACCAAACGTTGGAAGAACCACCATGATCTCAATCCATAGGGAGAACAGGTATGTATAGTATTGGACGGTAATCCAACGTCTCATAATACCTCATGTTTACTGTACATTACTGTGATTTTACTCTGCGCCACATAGGATTGAAAGACAACCTAGCAGAGGTGGAAGAGAAACCACTTTTTACCACCGCAACAAGAGCATTTGTGCAATGGTGATGCAAACAATGCATTTAGGTTGAAAGACATTCAAAGCGCTGTCATTGAATCTGTGTCAATTGCAACCACTGACAGAGTTCTCAAGTGTATTTTTCTTTTGCACAATGCTGTATAATTGCAAAGAGCATATACAGTAAAAATGTGAAACATACGTATTCAGTGTCTTGTACTCCTTTACTGTAGTTTTCAAATGGCTGTACAAGTAGTGTATAGTGCTGTCTTGAGCATTTTCAGGAAGTGTCACCGAGTTCTGACCTTTTTTTGGCTTTGGAAACCACTGAGAGAATAAACTGTCATAATGAAAACATGACAAAGCCATTAGACTATCTTGTTCATAAACGATGGTGTCAAGACTCATTTTGATCACACTGGCAGTTTCATTGACATGAATACTTGCTTTTCAGGAATAGACTATCTATTTTGAGCAAGTGACGTAGTTTGCAGTAATTGTTTTGAGAACTGCTGTGAACTAAAAGCACCAAAGCGACTGAGAAAAACTGTAAACAGTATTTTTGATAGCAATGGTCTGATGAAGCTTCTTGAAGCATTATATTTTCAGAGCCTTCTAAATGTCTCTGGATTATTTTCCTATGTTCTAATGAAACATCACATCATTTTTAAACTGATGGCGCCACCTACTGACCTCTAAACTGCTTCATGAAGCTTCATCAACACATCACTAAGCAATGCATTAAAACAGTTTTTTTTAAAAACAACCCACTTTTAAACCACATGCAGGCTAAGAATCGCGCTCACGGAAAAATACTAGCAAAGCTGAAAAGCATTACTTGACAGAGTTCAACTTAACAAACATGGAATCGGGACAAACGTAAACAGCGGACTTTAATCAGGAGGTTTAAAAAGCAGCCACACGGGACCTGTTAGTAGATAGTTCTAGTCGTGTGTCATTAATCTGTCGAGGAAAAGACAGAGAGGAGGAAGTAGAGTAAAACAATAAAGCACAAAAAAGTACAGAGCATGACATCTGTTCCTCTTTCTTCCGCCAGATTTGAAGTTAGCCAGGAGCCTCAACTTTCCTCTAAAGTCCTGCGACAACAAGGGGAAAAAAACTATTCCAGAATCTTATACCCATTTGTGTATTTTACCTACCGTTGTCTGACTTAAACAACACTAAATATTGCTTTGCTTTGACCGTAAGTGTTTATAATAAGATTGTAAATGCCCATCGGGCCAGTTTACACAGTTTAACGTTGACAAAGTGAGTTATTTCAATATCCTCAGCAGGACAAATGAACGCTGTTGATCAAGGGATCGCTGTAATGATTCTCCGTTAATTAGCTCCATTAGTCATCGCGACAAAGTAGCGGAAACTCCCGAGACTGAGAGCTGGTGGATTCGCCGTCGAGGGGATCGGATTTCCTCCGAGGGGGGAAAGGCAGACGGAGAAGGAGAGCGAGCGACGCTGCCTGCTGACCTCTGAGCCGGTCGTGGCGACATGTGGGTAAATAATGGTGACACGCCTGTCACCTCAGGGCATGAGGAAGTTCGCTGAAGTGGGGGAGGAAGCTGATTGGGTGGTCTCTTAAGGCTGAAGTGGTATCTGCTAATGTTGGTCATAAAGAAAATAAATATTCTCATTCTTTATAAAACATTATTACAGGCAGAGCTGAGGACCAGGAGATGCATTCAAGCCTCATGAATTGTTTAAGTACACAAAAAAACACATTCATTTCTTCGTTTAAATTGTATCGCTACTGTTTATTTACGTGTGGCAGTATATGGCAGAATAGAAACATATTTATGAATAACATTATTTTCATTCATAATATTGTGATTTATTATTCAGTTTTTTATTATGTGGGCCATACATTTATTCCAATACAAAATGTTTTCTCATCCACTGAACCAATATTCGCTGGTGGACAATTTATTTGCGGCATACGTGAGTTAAATGGCAAAAATAGTGTTTTGGGGGAAATTTAAGTTTGACTATATGATCCACTTTTCATATTGGTAATAACATTTTGTGTTTTTCTTATCATAAAAGAAGACTTTCCGAATTTGACCTTATCTGAGAACACAGGATCAATACAGCTTTAGTAACGGCGTGTTTACTCGGCAGTTGATCTTTTACACGTTAAAATAGGTCAGCCAGGTCGGTTATACTGAGAACTTTGACCTTTCATCTGTTAGTGTTGACTGTTTAGTTAACTATTTATCTTTTTTATGCAACATGGAAACATATTCAATGTAAAAAATAAATATGGGAGCCTTGTTTTCTCTAAACAATGGTTATAATTCAAGTAGTGTGTATCAAACAGACAAGCAAACGTGGAATGTTTTTGTCAGAACAATATCATAGATAGTAATGTAAGAACTTAAGTAGTAATTATGAATTAACAATGTCTAGATATAAGCTCTTAAATTCAACTATATCAGCTGTACCTTGAGTTGTAACAAAGATTAAAATGAAAATAAAATTGAACAAACAAGGTACTTTAATTCATATTTACATGACTCCTTTGAGTGAATTACCCAGTGTTACAGTAACCTTCTCCTCTATTTGTGCCACAAACCTTCATGTCACGCCTCACGGGCCGAGATGCTCGGACGGTGAGTAAGGCATAAACATGCCAGAGCATTTAAAAGGTCCAAGATTGCACTGTGTCTCTGGAGCACAGGGCCATTTCAAGGTGGAACTAAATGAATGATGATACAAACAGCAGTGGTCACCCCATTAGATCTGTGAAATATCTCTGCCGGATCCAATATATTTCTCATTCTCGGGGAAAAGCCTTGACCGAACCGTTCTGCAATCACCATCGTCCAGTTTGCAGTCATTTCCGCAGTAAGAGATAAAATATTTAGTGTAATTTCAGAACACGGCGGAGAGAGACAATCTATCACTGTAATAAAACTGGCATATTATTCTTAGTAAATATTTAAACTTCCCTTCTGCTCATTCCTCATCCTTTTCCTCGTTATAAACCTGAGGCAGGGGTTGTTTTAAGAATATTGCTCAAATAAAAAGCAGGGAAATGAGGGAAACGCCATAGTCAAGTTATATATTAAGGTATTCCCGTCATATATGTATATTCTGAGATGAAAGTGGAGTAATAATCGACGTGGCTTCCCATTTCCCTGCCCTTCTAATAGAGCAATATTGAAAGTTATATTGCAAGTTAATATGCTACACTGTAATATTTGGACAAATAAACGCCATGGAAAGATATCTTTCTGGATAAAGCCCTTCAGTTAATCATGATGTGATTTTAAACTATGAAGAGTAATAGGAAACATCATCATTTATTTGTTGTGTTTTAGCTGTTAAAATAGACTCACCTGTCTCCGAAAATTTCAGTTCCAGGATCCAGGATTCCACTCCATTGTGTCAGACATTTCTTTTCCAAAGATTTTTTTTTTCTACAGCCAGAACTTTTACTTCGGGGAGAAGACACAGTTTGATTGGATTTTCCACTTTCAGGAGCTGTCGTCAGTAATGTGGCTGACATTAAATCAGTATTCTCCAAGCTTTTTATCAGGGTTCACCTCCTTCCCTTGACAAGTCCCAGCCTTTGACTGCGTTAGAAAATGGGACATTTATATTATCGCAATGTAAAAGTCTGAGGCAGACAGAATCGTAGTTCTGACCTAAGCAAGTACTGTAATACCCCCTTCCGGGCCAAAACATTGACGACACAAAATCACTGTCCTAATGTGTATTTCCTGAAGCAAAACCATAAGGATTGAAACTATTGGTTTATATAATTTGAAATGAGCAGATAGAGCAGGACTAGACTATGATGTTGAGAAAGACGGTCTCATTGCATTACGTGATGCTTTATCCAAGGGCTTTACAGTGGACCATCCACATTTTACATAAGCGATTTCATGGGTTTCTTTGAGGACACTGATACTGAACTGGAGTCTTAAGGCAGACGCCAATCACTTTCAGTAAACGAAGCAAAGGAAGCTCGAAGGAAAGTCACGCTCCTGCATTATGGATGATCTGCCGAGGTCTGATGGCAAAACTGGTGGTATGAAAAGTTGCAGGAAGTTCTGAAATCTTAAGACTTCTAGAATCTAGTCCCTAAGAAGATGCAACTTTTCTCATCTGATTATTTTCTCAGTAGGGATCCTTTTCCAGGACAGGGATGAGATCCTGCCCTAAGGATAATAGTTGAAGTATCTTGGGGTCTTGTTCACGACTGATGGAAAAATTAAGGGTGAGCTCGATAGGAGATTCGGGGCAGCATCAACAGGACATTATGCGGACGCTGCACTACTCTATGGTGGTCAAAAAAAGAGCTAAGCCATAAGGTACACCGGCCAATCTTCATCCCTACCCTCACCTATGGTCACGAACGGTTGGTAGTGGTCAAAAGAACATGATTGTGGGCCAAAATGAGTTTTCTCCATAGGGTGGGTGGACCCTATCTCTAAGCAAGGTCATCCGAGAGAGGCTCGGAGTAGAACCGCTGCCTCTCCGCGTGGAGAGGAGTCAGTTGAGTTGGCTTGGGAATCTGATCGGGATTCTCTCCAGCGGCTCATCTCACCAGGGATGAACTATGTCTCTCAGCTGGTCGGGAACGCTTTGGGGTCCTCAAGGAAGAACTAGATGACTTAGCCGTGAATAGGAAAGTATGGGCCTGAAACTGCTGCCCCCGCAACCTGGACTCGGATAAGCGGAAGAAGATGAGACAAGACGAGACGAGACAATCCTTTTCTTTGCCACTTAAAAACATGTCCATGAACTTATAGCCATCCGCAGAATGGATGCCACTTGCAACATAATAATACTCTTTTTCTTCCATTGTGCCCTTTTCCTTCAACGTTACATTAAAGAACCAAACAGTTTTGAACTTCTATCTGCAACATATTCAGTCGCTGCCCTCAAAGTGCCGCCTCTGCAGAGAACAGCTTGTTCACAGGTGCAGTCATATCAAGTCTTTCACAAGACAGCAATGTTTGAACGCCCTAATCCTCCGCCTGCATTTTCACCAAACTTCAATAGACCCCGCTGTTGCCACTTCCCCCACAATAACTACCTCTGTAGTGTTTTGCATACAAGCCCAGGAGTGGGTCTGGGAACGTTTGTTAGACCTTCAAAGGGTTGAGCAGAAAAACCTGCTTGATGATAAAACTGTTGTTTGGGTCCAACTCTTTGATGGCGGCTACAAGAAGTCTACAGCAAAACGAAGCTGACACAAAATATTTCTACAGTAGCTGGACACCAACTCTGTCCCATGGAAAAGATAGATAAGAATACCAAGCTGTCCTTCTACCCACACAGATGAAAGGGCAGAGTTCTTAGTATAATGGACTTCTTTGACCTATTTGAACAAGCAAAAGATACACTGGCGAGTAAACTTGATGAATTTACTGAGGTCGTATTGATTCTGTATTCTTAGATAAGGTCAAGCTTCTAAGAAGATTTTTTTTTTTCAACGATAAACAAAAGCAAAAGGTGAACTTTACCTTGATGAAAACGACAGAAAGACAATGGTTTTTAATGGTTCACCTCTGATCATAGATAGATGCTGGATTTACGCTCAGGCAATAGGGACCAGAAGGAAGCGACGAGCCTGTAAATTTATAACAAGACGATATTTCTCCTTTTGTTCATTAACTCTTTACGTTTAGTTTTAAATGGGTTTGCTGTGGATTTACTGCGAGCCTTTCACTCTGGTTTAATTGGAAACTTCTGAAATTGAAGTCCTTTGGAGGTTTATGACGCACTGCAGTCCATCAATCATGAGTCCATCTCTGCAACTAGCGCCACATATGGAAGCTGTGTCCATGTTCTGGTCACACATAAACAAAGAAAGGAACTAGAAAATACATATTATTGTTAATACTTTAGATTAGGGAGCACAAATTACCAGTTGTACCAAGTGGTTCATAAGTGAGTCAACTGGACTGTGTGGAGTTCTAGGAAAATGTTCCGAGAGGCTTTTTCCAATTCCGAAATAGATTTTTGTTAAAAACTTTGACTTTGAAATGAATTGAAAACCCTACAGCCGGAAAAAAATACCGTAAACAAAAGCCACGGCCAGTCCGCACTTGCATGGATACAGCCAACATGTCTGCAGTGTGGAAGTGTTCCAATACACCTGAGGAAGTATTTTTTTAGTACAGCATTTTCATCAAATTCATTGCTTAATATCAACGAAAGTATAAACTCGCATTGTAGTTTTCATACATTTGTACAATAATATTGTAGTTTGTGAATTATCTTTCACACCATTGGTTCATAAACTAACACCATTTTTCTTTTCTTTAACTAACTTAAACATTATTTAAATGAAAGTTTCAACTTTTTACTTGAACCTTTATGGAAGTGCCGCAAAACCAAAGCAAAGAATAATGATTCATACGATTCACACATCGGTGAAAAGTATTAAATAAGCAGCTCTGTTCAGTAGACCGCTCACAAAGAATGACGAGCTCGTACTAAATGGAAAACAACAGGAAGTAATTGTGTCTTTTAAAAGCATAATATCAACAATTATAGTTTCATTAGGAGGACAATGGTTGGAATAAATGGCACTTCTGGAAATATGCTCAGCCATTTACCACCACCATAGAAGCAATTCAGCAATTGAATTGCTCAAATTGAGACCTTCATTTTGGTATCTGAAAAGAGAAACTCAAAATACATCTCTAGGCTGTGGTTTGACAAAATGGAAACAAGAGTTTTGCTGTTTGATCAAGTATAAAAGATGCCGGTGATTTTTGCTGTTGACTGTGAAAGTAAATAATTACAGTTAGTTAACTAGTTAGTTGTATCTGTGGACAGAAACTAAGAGCAATATGTTGTATATATACTGTATATGTGTGTGAAAAAAATATTTTAGTATTTTAGTTTGTTTTCTTTCTGGTACAACTTGGTTGAACAAATATAATGACTAGAAAATAAAATATGCATAATAGATACATTTAAAAGTAACTCATGTGTTGATTTGAAGGTCTTTTAAATAGATATTGGACTCTATTGTATCATCAGAATGTGTCTGTTCTCTTCAAAACCCCATTCTCATTGAAATTTTGAAAATGGTCTTAAGCCCCGCCCACTGAAAACCATTTTTGTTTTTTCCGGAGATTAAATCTTGTTTGCCATAACAACACCCACTCTGCTGTGATTGGTCAAAAGTCAAGGTCATCAATCCCGGAAGTCTCTACCTCCAAGGGACTCGTTTTATAAACAAAGCGTGATTACAGCTGCCTGGAGGAGGAGTGAAGGCCATTATTACGTCATAATGGACTCTGCTCTTGTAACCTCTTGTTCGCCGGGATTTCAGAGAATTTTTTAATCTAATGACTTTAAAACATGGTCATGATGAGGGATTTACTGCATCTTGGAGAGGAAGATGTGAGTGAGTCAGGAGAGTTGGAGTTTCCCACGTTTTAATGGAAATAACCACCCATGTTCCGACAATATTAGCCAAACAATTGTAATGATAAAAGTGCTTTCAGGTATGTTTTTTTCTGTCTGTTAGTCACATGTTACACACGGAAGATACTACTATGATTTATTTTATTAGTTTTGCTAAATCATCGAACCATCGAATGTCGAATTGATTTAGACATTCCTGCAGTCAGCATGTAAATTCCCCCTAGACATACCTAACATCTGTGGCATTATGTTGAGAGATCAAGCTTAGCTTCTTTTTTAAGTGCCCTTTTATCGCAGCATTCTAAGACACACCTGTGCAATAGTCATGTCTAATCAGTAGTGATGGTCTGGTGAAGCTTCATGAAGAAGTGTCATGTTGTTCAGAGGTCAGTAGGTGGCGCCATCAGATTAAAAGTGATGTTTCATTAGAACAGTTGTTCAAAACAAAGAAAACTAGTGCAGAGACTGCCATCTAGTGGACTCTGAAAATAATTCTACTGCTCATGAAGCTTCATCAGATCAGCAGCCGATGGTTTATCTTAAACAAATGTTCTCTAGCACAGATTTACATATTTTTTGTGTGTATATAAGCAACAACAACTGTTAGAAGAGTTAAAGCTTCCAAAGTTATTTGATTATTTTCTCTTTTTTTACTTATATGCTCATGTGAAGCAGAGCCTATCCCAGCTGCATGGGGTCAAAGGTGAGAGGTCACCTTATGCAGTGGATCTATACTTGATATATAGAAATGATTTGAGCAGACTTTATTGATCCTTTGTAAAATTCTAAATACAGACTGGGGTGAGATACAGTCTGGCCAAAACACACAATGCCTCTTTGTGGGAATGAAGTTGTGTGTGTGTGTGTGTGTGTGTGTGTGTGTGTGTTTGGCCTCTAAACGTTGACGGAAAGAGAACTGTTAAACATTGATGATTGCCATTTTCCGCGTGCTGCTTCACAACTCCGCCGCTGTGTCTTGGCACGGATTTCAAATTAAGGGTCTTGAATAGGTGAGGCGAACGTTCAAATACACATGGGAGAGAGAAGCATAATTTTATATATTAAAAAATGCTTGAGCCGTCGGAGACCGAAAACTTTTCCACCAGCTCGCTGATGATTGAAATCAGTTGGTGTAGCAGGAGCTTCTCTTCCATGAATGTTTGTTAATGCTTTCTATCCACACCTGGTTGCCATTCGTCTAATGTAATCATCCTACAAGTCTCAGAACAGATTGTTCTCCGCACATGAGCACATCGCCTCACCATGACTGCTAAAGTCAACCGACTTCTTTGCTTGTTTTTGGTCCGTCTGATCGCCACAAATGTTCACATGTGCGATTGTTGTGTCTTGTTTACATTCTAACTCACTTTGGTAAAACACTGACTTATCCACTAAATCGTTATAGTTTCAATTGTTTTGGGTCTCGAGGCAGCATCGGGTTTTAAAAGGTGAATCCAATGTTGGATTTGCTTAAAGGTAAACTAATGTGTAGATTCAAGTGTGTCTTAAATAGATGTTGCACATTTATTGTACTCGACAGTATGTGTCTGTTTATACAGAACTATTTTTTAATTTAAATATTATCATTAGAAAATGTGCTTAATTTGAAAACTTTGCTTTTTCTGGAGATTAAATCTTGTTTACCCCAACCATGCCGACTCTGCTGTGACATCGAGGTTTGCCTCAATTAAACGGCTGCAGAGTTTTTATTAAACGATTTGATGTGTGACTGGGAGCCATTGAAGATGTCGGAGAATGGAAGTGATTTTTTGAAACAGTTACATTTTACGAAAGGGTGTGAAGGGGGAGACCAGAGAGAAGTGAGATGCAGTAACTCAGATGGGAGGTGACATGGGAGTGTACTGGCCGGGCCCAGGGAAGGACGGAGGCGATTATTGTGGAGATGGAAGTATGCTGACCAGGTGTTGTTTTGGATGTGAGGGTGGAAGGAAAGAGTGCTGTCAAGGACGACACCCTCCTGAGTGGAGTGGGCATATTGAGGAGTTGTCAATGGTGAAGGCTAAACTGTTTTGTGAGAGTAGATTTTGAACCATGAAAGGGAAACCTCAGTTTTGCTATTGTCAATTTTGAGGAGAACCAAGAATGGATTTTCTGCGAGTGGGCACAGAGGAAGACATTTTGGGTGAAAGGTACAACTGGGCGTCATCTGCATAGCAACAAAGCTTAACATGAAATTTGCAGAAAATGTGACTAAAAGGGAGAAGATATGAGATTAATTGGGAACGACGAAAGAGATATTATTTGTAGTGATGGGATGATGAAGCTTCGTGAAGCAGTGTCATGTTGTTTAGAGGTCAGTAGGTGGCGCCATCAGTTTAAAAATGATGTGATGTTACATTAGAATAGTTGTCCGAAACAAAGTAAAATAGTGCAGAGATCGCCATCTAGTGGACTCTGAACATAATGACACTGTTTCATGAAGCTTCATCAGACCAGCACTAATAATTTGAACCAGTCCAATAGGGAGTCCAGAATCTGCTGACATGATTTTGAACATGGTTGTTCCGGTGCTGTTACAGGGAGGAAAGCCAGACTGAAACTGCACCTTGAGGTTATTGCTGGACAGGTGGGAGTGGATTTCTATATATACAACTATTTTTCCAAGTGTTTTAGAAAGGCAAGTTGTGAATATGATGAAAGTTATTCAAATTGTTGCTTCAAAAAATGTCTAATAGCAGCAAATATAAGAGGTAATGGGAGTGATCCTGAAGTGAGGGGGTGATGCCAGAGATAGGAGTTGACAGGGAGTGGGCACTGGCTTGAAGATGTTCCCGACCGCGGAATTGCCGTCAAAACTACGGCTCAGGAAAGTACGACTGATGTCACAGATCAAGAAACATCTTAAAACCTTTTTATTTGTTCAGGCTTTTCTGACCTGAGCTTTAAAGTATATATTTTAGTATTGTTTTGATTGTTTAAGCGCTTTGTGACCCTGGTCTGGAAAAGCGCTATATAAATACAAATTCCTTATTTACTTACTTATATCTTAGAAAATATTTTTTAAACCTGCTATTACTCTTCAATTGAGTAAAAAACATGTGACCTTAAATTGTCGTGATATAAAAAAACATACATGTAGGAAAAATGACGCTTTTTAAAATAAAAATATCAAATAATACCTGCAATTGAAAACTTAAGTTATTTAAATGTTTGCGTCACCTTTTCTCTGGCACCTTAATAGTGTATTTAACGCTGCCTGGGGATGCATTTGACAGTGATTCATCCGGTGTCAGCAACACGACACCAACAATTACAGACAATAATTTGTACCTGTCGTGTCACAGGACTTAGCATTTGACGCGTTTTCAAGCCAGACAATTGCCAAGAGAACGACTCGGCGAGTCGTCCCAGCAGCCAGTCGCTGCTTTGATGACACACAAGATGTGCAGACATCATGCTGCGTCACACCAAAAACCAGGGTTCCTCTCACAAATCCCTGGAGCCATTCAACTTGTTTAGAATGCACAGATTAGGAGGCAGCTTGAAGGCTCTGGGTCTCGTCTAAGCTGTTTAAATCTGAGAGGCGATACGGCGTCTATTAGATAAGCAAATGAGGCAACAAATATATAATAAACGGACGTGATTAGCATGTGTTTGGCATAAAGAATGCGAGGCCGTATCCACTGGAGCTTGAATTAATGCTCTGTTAAGTACTTAATGGTTTCTGCTATTTACAATTTCGAGCAGCAGTGTGTTCAGGAGAAATGTGGGCTGAGCAACTTTGAAAAGAACCAGCATCCTCGGGGGCTCAAAGCTCCTGCAATCCTCTGAGTTACTGACTTAAGCCTGGAGCTGTAAGTGAGCACACAGCATTGGTTGTCTGTTGTTTCAAGTGGCTCAACGTGTAAAACTGTACACAGCTCTGTTTTTTGTAGATACTGTTTACAAATTTCGTCGCAACGGGAGAAGCGTCTCATCTCCCGAGGTGGAGGACGAGACATACGTACATTTAAGTAGGACATCTCAACAACTGCGCCACAGACGGAAAACCAGGGTTCTCGCTACAAACACGAGCCTCCATTACAAGGCTTTGCTAATCCATCCATGCAAATCCTTGTCCAAAATGTGCCTTTTGTGTATAATCCCGACACAATTTCTGACGGATTAGGATTTAGAAAAGGGGGGAGAAAAATAGCTGGCGGTAAATAGTCATTCAAACATAAAAGTCGACGTTGTGTTCAAGCCGATGTTTATACCCAAGTGTCCTCACACACGACTTGAAAGCGCTGCCTCCCAGGAGAAACAGCTGCATCACGACATGGACAAATGTGCGAACAATTATCTCCTCAAAACAACTGATGAATGCTTCAAGAAACATTACATTCTTCTTCTTTTTTAATTCATTTCGTTGATTCTTTGTCGGCGTTTAGACATCAACAGAATCCTTTTTTTTTTCTCCAAAACAAAGAACACATAACATAACAAAGGAAAAATAATCAAAAAAATGCATCAAAATGTATTCATGGTTGAGTAAAATCAAATCAACTGCATATTTACTGCAGAATATGCATTTGTTTGTTATGGGGTATAAACTTTTTTTTGAAGTTTGTTATTTTTCAGTGAGCAACACTTTTGTCTAAGTTCACTTGTTGTTATTTTCTTGGTTATATAAACATCGGTAAAAGTGTGTCCACATCTGGTGTATAACATGTCTGCCAACATTCTCGTTTTTTTTCTCCAGAACACAATATCATTTTTCTTGCATTCCTTTGGTATCATTCCAAACCGAACAAGTCCAAACTTCCAGGCGAATACACAAGCTAAGTAAATTGCTTTCAAAATGATTTGTATCAAAAAACACCCCCAGAAAATATGATATTGATTAGATTATTTAATACCAAAACTTCTCCAACACACTAACGCTGTATACAACTTTTATATTATTTGGGTGTAATATGCTAGAATATTCTTATCTAAAAACAAAATTAAAAAGTGTTTTACTGATAAATACAAATACCGAGATTTATTCCAAGTACTTTCAAGTAAAAATACTTCCTCGATTGATGTTGTTACCTCCACAACGCAAGAGATGAGTTCAAAGTTTTAGGTTAAGATGGCTGGAGATTTGAACACTAGAAATAACCTAAAAGCAACTCTGCAGTCTTTTCCAGGTCACACAACCCGTGTTTGTGAATCCAGGTTAGGAAATTGTGTTTTGGTATTGAGTGAACACAACACAACGTCTATTGATTCATATGTTGTGTTTTTAAAGTCATCTTAGATGAGCTCTTTTCTATTGCATTTCTATTTAAAAGTCAACTAATGTGTGGATTTAAGTGTGTTCAAGCATTGAGGTTTGTCACTGTGCATCATCAATCCCGGAACATTCCACCTCTAAGGGAATCGTTGTATAAACAAAGCGGGCGTGATTACAGCTGGCTGGAGGAGGAGTGAAGCCATTATTATGTCATAATGGACTCTGCTCTTGTAACCTCTTGTTCGCCCGGATTTCAGACGGTGGAGAACTTTATGAAGTAATAAGTTGAAAACATGGTCATGATGAGAGACTTCTTGGAGAGGAAGACTTCAACATTTTTAAGATGAGAGTGAGTCAGGAGAGTTGGATTTTCATAGTAGTTGACCTTTAAGAAAAGGTTGACTTTTCACTCCGAGGTGTTGTGAACAGCTATTTTTGCGTACGAAGGCCGTGCTCACAAAAGGTCAGGGCATTGAGCCCGGGAATGTCAGAATAAAATAAAGGACTGTGAAGACTTCTCTGCTCTTTTTCTATTCAGTTTATTAATCTATCTGTATCTGGGCGATGAATACCAATTGTATTCAGTAGCTCATGAATATCTTGCTGTTCTATTCTTAAAACAGCTTCTCTGCCCCCACTCCTGGCTGTCACAAATAAAAAATAAAATAGATCACTTCACAAAACACCCAATAGCTTTGCATAATGTGTGCAAATTTTTGGTTCATTTTTATATAATCATTCTGGCGTTTACCCGAGGACGCTCTGACTGGGATGATATAGAATTATTTTAATCCGTCCCACGGTTAAGCAAAGGGTTCAGATGCTGGCTAGATTGAGGGGGGGGGGGAGATAACAGATACCTGGGTGCTCTTATGCTGTGAGCGCACCACAAATCATCTCTATCTTTCCTTGGATCTGCATCCAGTTTCAGGTTGCAGCGGAAATCAAAGCTTAACCCATTAGTCACAGATAAAGGAGGGGCAAGTCATTTAGCGTTCAGCTCCAATGACTCTCTCACCATCCTCCCACGAGTGGACGGGATAACACGGTCGGAGCAAAAAGCACTTCTTGATAGTTTGGTCTCGGATTACATCCTCTCGTAAAATGATCGGCCAATGTGTTGCTTTTCTCAGCGGGTTTCTATTTGCAGGAGAAACATCCTCATTTCAGGACGCCACCATCTCACGTTTGTACCGTCTAAGCGACCTCTCTAGGTGGCATCTCACGATATTGTCCAGGTCTCTCAGACGTCCTATCACAGATAATCGAAACGTTCATTTATTGATTTTCTACTGCTGATTACTTTGGGTAGGAGGATCGGGACACCCTGAACAGGTCGCCGGCCTCTCTCGGCATTCTAACCACTTAACACTGGGCTGTAAAATATTCCTGTCGAAACAGCATACGAGAAGAAACACAGAGGAATTTAGAAAAGAGCCATACAAACTTCTTTTTTTTTCGCCTGGACTATTGCAACAGTTTGTTTTCATGTCTTAACAAGAAGGATGTGTCTCGCCTGCAGTTCATACAAAACTCTCCAGCCAGAATTCTGAGCCGCTCTAGTAGAAGAACTCACATTTCTCTGATCCTTAAAACTCTTCACTGGCTGCCAGTTTCTTTCAGGATCATTTTTAAAATTCTGGTTCTTACTTTCAGATCTATTCATGGTCAGACCTTCCATCAGTGATCTGATCCAGACTTACACCCCAGCTCGGGCTCTGAGGTCTGTGGATCAGAATCTACTGATGGTTCCTGAACTTCCGGACCAGAGGAGAGAAATCCTTCCAGACTGTTGCTCCTAAGCTTTGGAACCATCTCTGTGTTTGATGATCTACTGACTCCTTCAAGAAACATCTGTGTTTGATGATCTACTGACTCCTTCAAGAAACATCTGTGTTTGATGATCTACTGACTCCTTCAAGAAACATCTCTGTGTTTGATGATCTACTGACTCCTTCAAGAAACATCTGTGTTTGATGATCTACTGACTCCTTCAAGAAACATCTGTGTTTGATGATCTACTGACTCCTTCAAGAAACATCTGTGTTTGATGATCTACTGACTCCTTCAAGAAACATCTGTGTTTGATGATCTACTGACTCCTTCAAGAAACATCTGTGTTTGATGATCTACTGACTCCTTCAAGAAACATCTGTGTTTGATGATCTACTGACTCCTTCAAGAAACATCTCTGTGTTTGAAGTTCTACTGACTCCCTCAAGAAACATCTGTGTTTGATGATCTACTGACTCCTTCAAGAAACATCTGTGTTTGATGATCTACTGACTCCTTCAAGAAACATCTGTGTTTGATGATCTACTGACTCCTTCAAGAAACATCTCTGTGTTTGATGATCTACTGACTCCTTCAAGAAACATCTGTGTTTGATGATCTACTGACTCCTTCAAGAAACATCTGTGTTTGATGATCTACTGACTCCTTCAAGAAACATCTGTGTTTGATGATCTACTGACTCCTTCAAGAAACATCTGTGTTTGATGATCTACTGACTCCCTCAAGAAACATCTGTGTTTGATGATCTACTGACTCCTTCAAGAAACATCTGTGTTTGATGATCTACTGACTCCTTCAAGAAACATCTGTGTTTGATGATCTACTGACTCCTTCAAGAAACATCTGTGTTTGATGATCTACTGACTCCTTCAAGAAACATCTGTGTTTGATGATCTACTGACTCCTTCAAGAAACATCCGTGTTTGATGATCTACTGACTCCTTCAAGAAACATATTAAGACATTTTTATTTGTTCATTTTTATTTGTATTCCTGAGTATTTGTGTTTGAATCCAAAGTACAATTGTTTATCTTGCTGAAATAAATGTAGGCTCTCTTGGCGAGGATTTCAAAGACCTGTGTCTTTTTGGTTAGAGATCACTGTTCTGTTTTTTTCTAGTAGAAGATCAGGGATAGCTGTAAAAGCACACTCAGCTCAGTGCCTGTGCGACACACAAGTACCCAGCATTCCCTAACTTTTGATCCAGCTCCCTGCCTGCCTCCTTGTTTGTTTTCCTGCCTGTGTATTTAATCTGGTCTTGCCCGTTTTCTTTAGTCTACGAGTTTTCTGCCTGCCCCCACTATTGTCTCTGCTCCTTCCTCTTGGCTGTCCGCCCCCCTCCTCAACTACCCTGGACTGTGCCATGTAATCTCCGCCCCTGAACCCCCCGCCCCCCACCTACCCTGCCTTATTCTTGCTTCAGAAGTCTACTGTCTTCAGAAAATCATACATATTGTGCTCATCAAATAGACGCTGTCATCAGCTTATTTTGTCTACAAGTGACAAATGTATTTGGAATTTTTTGGCTTTGAGTCAACCATTAATATTAGACAGTAGCTTCTATTTTTAATTGGCACATTCTCTGAGGTAGACAAACGTTATATGAGAGGCTAGTGGACTGCGGCTCTCCGGCTCTAGTAGAAGAACTCACATTTCCCCGAACCTTGAAACTCTGCTTCGGCTGCCAGTTTCTTTCAGGATCAATTTTTAAATTCTGGTTCTTATTTTCATGCTCCTCCTTACATCATTGATCTGATCCAGACTTACACCCCAGCTCGGGCTCAGAGGTCTGTGGATCAGAATCTACTGATGGTTCCTGAACTTCCGGACCAGAGGAAAGACATTTTTATTTGTACAGGCTTTTTATTAATTTTCTGGGACTCCTGCATTTGTCTTATGTTGTCTTGATCTTTTAAAGTATATATTTTAAATGTGTATTGTTTTTGATTATTAAAGCGCTTTGTGACCCTGGTCTAGAAAGGTGCTTTACAAAGAACTATTACTTTCTTATTAACTTACTTACTTGGACAACAATCACTAATAAAACAAGAGGATCTATACTAATGCCATAATTTGGTAGAGGTTGTAACCAGGAGTAAAAGTTGATTTTGTCTCCTGGTAAATTGGACAAACTGCTCCAACCTTCATTGAGTAAATTATGTAAATAAAAACATCCATCCTTTTTAATTCCACGTTACATCCCACAATATTCAAAACATATTTAATACTGATAATCACGGCTATATGATCTTGATGCAACTTTTTGTCATAACAAAATATTCTGATGTTGAAATAAAAAAGACTAATTATAATGTGTGATAATTATAGTGTCCAGCAGTGAACCCCCCACCAGGAACACTCTCAACCTTCGTTGCTTGGCGACAAATGATAGCGACCAGAACACTTGTGGCTCATTATAAAGATGGTTTGATTATATTGGCACAACTTGGGGTGAAGGATGTCAAAGCTCAGACGGACTTCCTGTTGTGGGTTTACTTGTTTCTCTCTGTTCATGTGTGGATTTACTCCGGGTTCTCTGGTTTTCTCCTGTAAGTAAGTAAGTAAGTAAGTAATATTTATTTATATAGCGCTTTTCCAGACCAGGGTCACAAAGCGCTTAAATAATCAAAACAATATTCAATAAAATATAAACTTTAAAGATCAAGATAAAACTGAGAACAACACAGGAGTTCCAGAAAATCAAGGAAAAGCCTGAACAAATAGAAACGTCTTAAGATGTATCAAATACACCTTCAAGTCTAGTGTTTATGGAAACCTGTGCATTTTTTTTCAATTAGACCAATAAAACATTTGTATACTTCCTGAAAAAAAAGTGTTTGTATTTTACTTTTCTTGGTATATTTCACAAAACCTGCTGATTAAATATTGTTAGAGGAAGATTTATCACTTGGGTTTTCTACTGATACTTTGTTCACAGCAGAGAAAACTCCACGACCCACTGGACTCACCTTTACTACACAAGCTGCTGACACTGCATCCCTTCATGGTGTCTGTTGTTTAAAGGAAAATCTCTTTGGTGCATTATTATAATATATTATTTCCAAAACGGGTTTCTCTGTGTGGAAATCTGGGTTATTCACATGGGTTTGAATACATTATTCTACTTTTAGTTCCAGTTACTAATGGATTCAAGGTTTTCTTTTCCCGCCACATCGGTGGGATGGTAAAATCCCCCCTCTATTGCAAACACTGTACATCCGTGGTATCTGACCCACAGCACCGGTAGTGCGAACACGAGCGAAGATTAAAGGAGGAAACTGGCCCGAGGCGCCACCTGATCTGAATTCAATTAATGCTTTTACTCGATCAGAGGAAGAGTAAAGGCAGGAGGCGGAGAGGAAGCAGAAAGCTAACGTTGTCTCGGTCATAACGCCGGGACCTTGATGAATCATTGCACTCTTAGTCTCTGACACTCAAACACGATCTTTCCCTCCCCCGATTTTTCCCACACATGTCCGAGGTCTCGTTGGCTTGCTCAGCCTGCGGGCAAAAGTGACTTAAATGAGCCGGTGTTAAAGTGACATTAGGCAGAGAGTCTCGTGCCGGACCACCAACACCACACCCAATCGTTTTTTTGGCGAACAAATTCACCTCATGCTGTCGGACTTAATGGTTAACCACACGCCAACATTTCTGAATTAAGAAAATTTGCTTCGTTGATGACAATTTGAATGAGCTATTATCTCATTTTGCAGTGAACACGCTGGTTTTATGACACTGACAGACAGAGGGTGGAAACGAAAGGAGCTGATTTGGGGCAGAAGTCAGTGTTTAACATTGTAGAGATGATATCAACGTTCACTCTAACACACATAACTCATCTGCATGGATGTTCGATGGATGATGCCAGTACGCTGGAAGATTTCTGAGAAACAACACTTGGTCATTCGGTGCTTCATGGCTGCTGGTTTCACTGAGAAATATTTTCTGAGAAATTTGATCAACAAGACAAATAAAGATTTGCGTGATTGTTTAAATTAACTTATAACTCCTGAATGTAAATGTAATATCATATTCTGATTTAATGTTCCTCCCTCACCCTTTTCTCCATCCATCTGTGTACCCCATCACCCCCCATTCACCCTCCCAGCCGGTCACAGCAGGACGTCAACACTGAGTCTGGTTCTGCTCGAGGTTTCTGCCTTATAAAAAGGAAGTTTTTCATCTCCACTGCCACGCTGTGATTGTTGAGTTGCTGGGATCTGTTTTTCTTTTTGTCCATTATAGTCTTATTTAAACTGTAAAGTGTCTCGAGATAACTTTGTTATGATAAGACACTTTAAATCAAATTGAAATGAAAATTCAGTTTTGAATGATTTGTTCAAAGACCATGTATAGCAATAGTCTCCCAGCCCTTGTCCGGGCACTGGTACCGGTCCATGAGTCTTTTGTTACCAGGCTCCACAAAGATAAAAAATATATCTGTTATATCGATTGTTTATGTCTGAAAGTTGTTTTTTAAAGATTTCTTTTTTGGAATAAATCTGTGACTCTTGACACATCTAGAGGCTCTTTCCAAGTTTTCGAAAAAAATAAAAAATGAACCAGAGACACAGACTCTATAGGATGAATGTATTTTTAAGTGCAGCTTTTGACACACAAAACCCCCCCCATCAAAAATCATAACTTTTAAAAACCTGCGTAATCCACATTATAACCAAACTAATCTGATTGTTACATGTAATTCCAATTCTACATTCCAGTTAACTGAGTTGTTAAAGAAATCAACATATGAGTTGTGTTGCGATCATAATTACAAGGGAAAAACTCTAAGAACATGAACTTTTTGGGCGCAAATAATAGAAAAAATACTTTGAGAAAGGGAAAATACAAAATGAATCCTTCAATGATTCCCTTCACTAAAAATAAACTGAAAATAATATGAATTCATTATAATACATATAAAAAAAATGGGAAAATAAAACGTAAATTATTCATATTAAACTGGCTGGAAAAATAGTCACACTATAAGTAAGTAAGTAAGTAAGTAATATTTATTTATTTATATAGCGCTTTTCGAGACCAGGGTCACAAAGCGCTTAAACAATCAAAACAATACTCAAAAAAGTACATACTTTAAAGATCAAGATAATACTGAGAACAACACAGGAGTTCAAGAAATTCAAGGAAAAGCCTGAACAAATAGAAACGTCTTAAGATGTTTCTTAAAGGAGTCAGTAGACTTTATAAGGCATGAATTCCGCTGACAAAAAGAGGATGAGGGGGGGGGGGATAATAATAACCCACTTATTTAGACATAAAGATGGATTTAGATTAAAAGATTAACCCTAAGAATATTAAATTGATTAAATAAATGCTCTCACCACTGACCAGTCCATCAAACTTTACCATCTCATTATTCCTCACATCTATCATGCGTCTTCACCTGCGATAGTGACAGATGATTCCTTGTCGGATGGTCAAAGAATGACGATCAGATCACTTCATCTGGTGGATCTTTTTTTTGTTGTTGTTCACATGCAAGAGTGCACACGCAAGCAGACCCTGCACTGGTGCTGTGGGGTGGTTGGGGGTGTGGTTGGGGGTGGGCTCCGGATGAGAGCAGGCAGACAGCGCCATCAATCGCGCACCTCAGACTCACATTCCATCCAAAGAGACACATCAGCTTTGATGTGGAGAAGCGAGGGAGTGAGGAGGAGAGGAGGAGAGGAGGAGAGGAGGAGAGGAAGCTACACCTCCACGTCACTCTGCCAAGTTCCACAGCCTGCGAGACACTATTGGCTCGAGCAAAACAATGATTCCATCGGCAAACAGACGACAGTCGTTGAAGTAGGAATGACTACATTGTAGGAGAAGATACAGCGAATACCATCAGTGCATGAGGCACCTTTGGGTGCTGAACTGCTCGGATTCACACTCAAAACGACTCCCACTCATGAATACAAGCCATCGCTGCAGCACAAAAAAATTTGAATACATCTTCTATTTTTGTAGACTTGTAGAGTGTTCTATAGAGTCCGTGATCTTAGATACACAACGTTTTTAAAAGGAAGATGGAGTACAGCCAGGTACAGTACACTGTACTATAAGTAAGTAAGTAAGTCATTTATATTTATAGAGCGCTTTTCTAGACCAGGGTCACAAAGCGCTTAAACAATCAAAAAATAAATAATTAAAAAATGTTTTATATATATATAATAATTAATAAATTATATATATATATAATAATTAATAAATTATATATATATATATATAATTTTTCACAAAGCTCTTATACAATCAAAAAAATAAATAATTTAAAACAAATTTAAAAATTATATATATATATAATTTATATATATATAATTTTTAAATAAAAATAAAAAACAATTAAAAAAAATGTTATATATATATATATATATATATATATATATATATATATAAAAGAATATATATATATATATATATATATATATATATAAATGTTTTCAATTATTTATTTTTTGATTGTTTAAGAGCTTTGCGAATTTTTTTTATATATATATATATATATATAAAAATATATATATCATTTTTTCTAAAATGATTTATTGTTTTGATTGTTTAAGCGCTTTGTGACCCTGGTCTAGAAAAGCGCTCTATAAATATAAATTGCTTACTTACTTATAGTACAGTGTACTGTACCTGGCTGTACTCAATCTTCCTTTTAAAAAAGGTTGTGTATCTAAGATCACAGATTTTATAGAACACACACATATATATACTAAAAAGATGAAGATAACACCGAGAAAAACACAGGTGTCCCAGAAAATCAGAGAAAAGCCTGTAGGAATAAAAGGGTCTTGAGATGTTTCTTGAAGGAGTCAGTAGATCATCAAACACAGATGTTTCTTGAAGGAGTCAGTAGATCATCAAACACAGATGTTTCTTGAAGGAGTCAGTAGATCATCAAACACAGATGTTTCTTGAAGGAGTCAGTAGATCATCAAACACAGATGTTTCTTGAAGGAGTCAGTAGATCATCAAACACAGATGTTTCTTGAAGGAGTCAGTAGATCATCAAACACAGATGTTTCTTGAAGGAGTCAGTAGATCATCAAACACAGATGTTTCTTGAAGGAGTCAGTAGATCATCAAACACAGATGTTTCTTGAAGGAGTCAGTAGATCATCAAACACAGAGATGGTTCCAAAGCTTAGGAGCAACAGTCTGGAAGGATTTCTCTCCTCTGGTCCTGAAGCGTGTTCAGGAACCATCAGTAGATTCTGATCCACAGACCTCAAAGCCCGAGCTGGGGTGTAAGTCTGGATCAGATCACTGATGGAAGGTCTGACCATGAATAGATCTGAAAGTAAGAACCAGAATTTTAAAATTGATCCTGAAAGAAACTGGCAGCCAGTGAAGAGTTTTAAGGATCGGAGAAATGTGAGTTCTTCTACTAGAGCGGCTAAGAATTCTGGCTGCAGAGTTTTATATGAACTACAGACGAGACAACTTCTTGTTAAGACATGAAAACAAACTGTTACAATAGTCCAGACGAGAAGACACAAATGCATGGATTACAAGATCTAGATCATGTTGTGACAACAAGTTTAGAGATTTTTATCTATCCACATTTTAAATCACCACACGTTAAACTCAGGGTCCTGGGGCCAATTCAAGGGACTCATGCTGCCTGTGACAGTTTGCTAAAAAAAATATTTTAATTTTTGTTTGACCTCGCCTTGTGTGCGAATGAGTTTCAATTCAACGTGGCATTTTAATGCACTTAAAGCATACTGTAGTTTTCCACCTGATCCTATAAAAATGTATCAGAACTTTGCTATAATGACATATAAAAAACTACTCAAAGCCCTACCACACCAGGTAGACACAACTGGACATTAAAATAAATAAAGAAACAAATAAAAAGAAAGGATATGAGTGAAAATGTGTTATTGAGAATTAAAATATATGAAATAATCCACATTAATTATGTCATTTTAACAATCTTGATATGCCATGAAATGATCTTCTGACTTATGGTTATTACGCACTTATTACAAACTTTCTTTTGGTTTGTTAAATTTAAGTGCCATGAAAAATCAAAACCCAAGGGACCTTTAAACAATTCTAGTCATAAAATATAAAAGATGAACGTGTTCCTAAAACAGTTCTGGGATAGAATGTCTTCAATCTTCAATGTGCCATCATTACTCATTGAAAGGAAAATAAATAAATATGAATATTTAGAAAATAAATAATCCGCTTGCGTCTAGAATAATAATTGTCTGCGAATAACAGGTTTTACCTCGTCATTTAAAAAAAATACTTCTGATAAAGTGGCCTCGATAGATTTAATCCGGATCTTTACGGAAAGTTTCTAATCCCACGAACCCGGTAAGTAGATCCGGACGTGCGCAGCGCGGAGAGATACGGTGAGTGGGAGAGAGCGAGAAAGAGAGAAAGAGAGAAACTAGGGCGAGAGAACCGCCGCTGCTGCTGCTCGCTGGTGGCAGATGGAGTAGCGGAGCGCGGACACAGCTCCACGGAGGACCATGCCGAGATTTGGACCAAACAAACTCCATGCGAAACCTCCGAAACTTCGAGCTTCTTCACAGTAGAGGTACGATCGCGAACTCATCGATGGCGGGATGATCCGCGCCGGCATCTCTGGGAAGAAAGAAGAAAAAAAAGTTATCGCTAAAGAAACAAGCGCCGTTTTATCGCCATTAAAATGGAGATAAAGTTAATAAGAAACATGACCTCACAGGTTATCAGGACGCGGGTGGAAGTTGAAGGAAATCTTTGAAGA
This sequence comes from Callionymus lyra, assembly GCF_982586985.1. NCBI lineage: Eukaryota > Metazoa > Chordata > Actinopteri > Syngnathiformes > Callionymidae > Callionymus > Callionymus lyra. Next base: position 47,133,979 of record NC_141818.1, on the reverse strand, counting down.
ATAACGGAGGTTTTTTTTTGTCGCCGTCGTTTCATGAGGTGAATGGCCGTGAGTTGTGGGGGATGGGACTCTGGAATGAAACTCTTTTTTTCTTTAACTTTCTTCCAGCGTTTGTTCAAATAAACCTTCTTTTTTTTAATATATTCGTGACCCGAATTATGTTTAATTTTTTTTCTAATCTCAACATGTGTCGATCTGCACTTTTAGTTTTGGTTACTTGGAAGATTCTTTTCTTTCGCTCCAACAACCCGCAGATGGTTCTTTTGTACCTGCAGGCGATAGTTTTAGATTTTATTTATTTAAATGTTTGCTTTTTTTTTTCTTTCTCGTTTTACATTAAAAGTGTAATTATTAACTCGTGCGCTCATCGTTCCAAGTCACCGTAAGTCAACAATGGTGCGTCTTTTTCGGTTATAAATAGTGCGCAGACATGCAGACGTCTTGCCTTTATTAGTCTTTGTATGGACACGCACAGGTTGTAAAAGATTGGAATTCGAGACCAGTTTCACAGTGATTATTTTTTTTGACCCTTAAATAGAAACGTACTTAAAGAATAAAACAGAATAACATAATGTGCTTTAGGTGCGCTGGTTTGTGATTTAAAAAATACAAGGTTCAGGGAGAATTGCAAAAACAGCTGTCCTCAGCGGAGATAGAGGAAGTCTGGCTTCATATCTCGTAACTTATTCCTCTGCCTTCTCCCTTTTTCCACATGCAATCTCTCGCCTATAGCCTGGGAAAATAAACAGATGACAAAGCTTTTCAAGACTGTAAATGGATGAGACTCCAGCCAAAGCGTCACAATTCTTGTCAACACCTCACGTTTTAGTTCCCCCCGCCATCAACTGTTGTTAATATTGTTTTTAATGAATCACGTTTCCATTTGATTTATTTTGTGTATTTATTTCTTTCCGTCTGCCTTCAGGTGGTTTCTCCGAGCTCAAGGTACGATGATGGGGAAGCACTCGGTACTGCTGCTGGTGCTGTCCTCGCACTTCTTCTGTGGCGCCGCGGGGAATCCCGGGACGGCGTCCGCCTTGCAGTTCACCCACTCCGTCTACAACGCAACCATCTACGAGAACTCTGCTGCTAAGACATACCTCGAGAGTCACACCAAGATGGGGATTTACATCGCCGACCCCAACTGGGAAGTACGATACAAAATAATCGCCGGAGATAACGAGAACCTTTTCAAAGCGGAGGACTACCTGCTGGGAGATTTCAGTTTCTTGCGAATAAGGACCAAAGGAGGAAGCACTGCCATTCTGAACCGGGAGGTTAAAGACCACTACGTGCTCACGGTGAAAGCCACGGAGAGAGGAACCGATTTAGAGTGTCGCACTAGAATTAAAGTGCAGGTTCTTGACACCAATGATCTGAGACCACTTTTCTCACCTACTTCTTACAGCATTTCTCTGCCGGAGAACACTGCCATACGCACCAGTGTGGCCAAGGTGACTGCGACGGATGCAGATATCGGTACAAATGGGGAATACTACTATAGTTTCAGGGAGTGGACCGACATGTTTTCAGTGCACCCGACAAGTGGCGTGGTGGCGTTAACGGGAAAGCTGGATTACTCTGAGACGAAGCTGTACGAGTTGGAGATTCTGGCGGTGGACAGAGGGATGAAACTATACGGCAGCAGTGGCTTCAGCAGCATGGCCAAACTAACGGTGAGGGTCGAGCCGGCGAATGAAAATGCACCTGTGATCACAGCGGTGGCTCTGGCTCATTCGGATTCCGCTCATGATCCGACCTACGCCATCGTGACAGTGGAGGACAACGACCAGGGGCCGAACGGCGAGATAGCGTCGCTGTCCATCGTCGCCGGTGACCCCCTTCAACAGTTCAAGGCCGTGAGAACGAGCCCGGGGAGCAAAGAGTACAAAATCAAAGCCGTCAAAGACGTGGACTGGGACAGCCAGCCGTTTGGATACAACCTTACGTTACAAGCCAAAGACAAAGGAAGCCCCCCCCAGTTCTCATCTGCTAAATTGGTACATGTCACCTCTGCGCATTTTAAAGCAGGACCCGCTGTCTTTGAAAAGGCAGTTTACAGAGCGAATATAAGTGAATTTTCCCCTCTTCACACACCTGTCATTAAGGTTTCAGCCTTGCCAAAATATCCACATCTAAAATATGCGTTTCGGCACAAATCCGACAAGAACAGATTCAACATCAACCCGGATACCGGGTTAATAACCACGGCCGGACCCATCAGTGCTCACTCCTCCCCACAATTTGACCTAGAAGTGATCACCAGTGACAAGAAATCGTCCACGAAAGTGATCATTTACGTAACTGATGTCAATAACAATGCGCCCGAGTTCCAACAAACGTCCTACAAAGCCAGTGTCGATGAGAACTCGCCCACAGGGACCAGTGTGATAACTGTGAAAGCCACCGACTTAGACAGAAGTGAAAATGGCTACGTCACATACACCATCACGAATCTGAACCCACAACCCTTTGTGATCGACTACTTCTCTGGTATCATCAGCACCTCAGAGGTCCTGGATTATGAACTCATGCCGAGGATTTACTCTCTCAGAGTCAGGGCCTCGGACTGGGGAACCCCTTTTCGGCGAGAGGTCGAAGCGTCCGTTACCATAACGTTAAACAACCTCAATGACAATAAGCCGCTGTTCGAGAACGTGGATTGTGAAGTCACGGTGCCGAGGGATCATGGCGTCGGAGAGCAGATCACCACGGTGTCTGCCATCGATGCCGATGAGCTGCAGCTGGTCAGGTACTACATTAAGGCCGGCAATGACCTTGACCTGTTCGAAATGAACCCTAACTCTGGAATGCTGTCACTGAAGCATCCATTGAGCGATGGAGAGGCAGCTAAAGTATCTTTCCATAGTTTACAAATCATCGCGTCCGACGGAGAGCACGCGACTCTGCCGATGGTCATGAACATCACGGTCATCACGGCTCGCAAGCCCGTCCAGTTGAAATGCGTGGAGACCGGTGTCGCTACCATGTTGGCTGAGAAGCTTCTTCTGGGTGGAAAAGTTCACACGCCAACCGAGACGGATGACAATTACATGGACGCTCACTCTGTCAACAGGTACTCGCCCCAATTTTCAGAGTCTTTCCCCAGTGTAATCCAAGTCAAAGAGGACCTTCCCGTGGGGGCCCGGGTCGCCCATCTGAGCGCAACTGACGCAGACAGTGGCTTCAACGGGAAACTGGTGTATGTTATCTCAGGAGGAGACACAGAAAGCCGTTTCATAGTAGACATGGAAAGCGGGTGGCTTCTGGTATATTCTGCTCTGGACAGAGAAAAGTCAGACCACTACACGCTCAATGTCACGGTTTACGATCTGGGAATACCGCAGAAGTCCATATCACGCCTCTTGGATGTTAAGATTTTAGACGCCAATGACAACAGTCCACGCTTTTTGCAAGACTCTTACTTCGTGGAGATAAGCGAGACTACTCCGATGGGTACGGAAATCATCCAAGTCGATGCCACCGACAAGGATCAAGGAGACAATGGTGTAGTGAGATACTCAATTCTTGGCGGCACCGACCACTTTGCAATCGATGAGGAGACCGGTGTTGTGACTGTGACGAAGCCGCTGGATCGTGAGCTCCATCCTTATTATGTTTTAAAGATCGCAGCACGCGATCAGGCGGTCAATGAACCCCAGCTGGTGTCCACCGTCCCTCTGAAGATCACCTTAGAAGATGTTAATGATAACCCGCCCAAGTTTGTGCCCCCGAATTACCACGTCAAGGTGAGAGAGGATCTTCCTATCGGTACCGTGATCATGTGGTTGGAAGCCCATGACCCTGACATCGGGCCCTCCAGCCAGGTGCGGTACGGCCTCACAGATAACGGGGACGGTCATTTTGAAGTGGACAAGCTGAGCGGGGCCGTGCGGATCGTTCAGAACCTCGATTACGAGACCAAGCAGGTGTATAATCTCACGGCGAAAGCGAAAGACAAAGGGAAACCGGTATCTTTATCATCCACCTGTTTCGTGGAAGTGGAGGTGGTGGACGTGAACGAGAACCTCTACAGACCTTTCTTCAGATCGTTTGTGGAAAGAGGATTTATCAAAGAGGACGTGCTCATCGGAACTTCTGTGATGACCATAACAGCCGAGGACGAAGACAAAGGACAAGATGGGGAAATTCGGTACTCGATCAGAGACGGCTCGGGACTGGGAATCTTTACAATCGACGAGGAAACTGGTGAGTTTTACTTCTCTGCTAAACTCAACTACCTTAATCTTGTATAGTTAGATTTCTCTCTAGTCTGTTCACAACATTGGTATGATGAAGCAAATATAATCAAGTCATTTAAGTACAATGTTTTACTTCGTATACATTTGTCAATTCTAATGTAACAAGCCTATATTTGCAACATTCAGTGTAAGTGTGCTTTGCAATTGCTAGTAAGATTGTTTTTATTTTGGCACAAAACAACTCTAAAGGTTATGAACACATATTCAAGAAACCTATAAAAGTTTTATTTCAGGTGTAAATGTTTGCTCAGGCATGGCACGACAGATGTTCTAAATTATTTGTACGACCGTTCTTTAAATATTTAACCATAAGGAAAAACAATGTGGAATAAATTGGATAAAGTCAAACGTCTTTTAGCGGTAAATACTAGCTTGTAATAGTTTTCAGAAATGTTGTACACATGGCAAGATTGTGTGCTTTTGACTGAATAAATTGCACTTTCACAGCTGCCCTGAATGGTTTTAGCAGCTGACTCAAATTATCTCAAAATAAGCAGTCTGGAATTCCAAGAGTTCCCACCCCAAACCTAGTAATCACCTGTCTTGGTGTTCTGGAATTAGATTGTTTCGTGGCTTTTTTTAAACCATACTCTTGGGTGGCTCATTGTTTAGGTGACGCCGAATTATTCCAGGCTGTGGTAAATATTTAATGTAGCAATGACCTTTAATTCATAATAAATTGTTCTTTTTTTGAAACTCCACAGGCGGATATGTATAACAGTAAAAACAAACATGTTTTATATTAGCTGCTAACGTGGCGTGATTTATGTCGGTTTATTCAAGATGATTTGGTTAAACTTGTTGCAGTAATGAGCACTTCATCCTTCAGGCAGCACGCAATTTGAAAAGTAGCTGCAAACACAATTATTTGTACCAGTGTGTCAGATTCCAAATGGTTGGTCTGGCTAAAATGGTATCAATATTTAACCCATAATCCTTAGCTGGTTCAAGATCCATCGAGTCTCGTCTGATCTGCCACTTAATCCCGAAGGGCCACATTAAGTGATTATCAGGAGGTGCAATGATGGGATTGTGCCGGCCCGGTGCTGTTATCATGGATTCTATCTGTGGTCAGCAGACAACTAAACACAGCCAAGGTGGTAACACCCCTCCTAAGATTTCAATAAAGGAAGGGTGTGGTTTTGTCATGCACCTTATATTCTCGATAATATTGCCTTTTGAAAGGGAATATATATGTGTGTGTTAAGGGTGTGTGTGTACTCTACTTTTGTATGCTACATGTTGTGTAATGTTGCCAGAATGTTCCTTATTAAATGTCACAATAAAGGTTTGTTAATAAGTTACTTATCAACATTCCTTGAAGAAGTAATTTAAGGATTACAATGTGATCAGTAACTCGGCAAAAGGTATAAATCTGTTTTAGGGAAGTGGAAGTACCTTCTTCGCATGGGTTAAAAACAAACATTTAATTTCCATTACTTTTGAGATTTCCTATTTAAGAGTAAAAATGTGGCCTATTTTCTTTCACTTCCAGTTCTCATCCAATGACGGATGAGGTAGACTAAACATACATTGTACCTTAGGGGAATAACATTTATGCAAACACCTTAAAGGTGTAATAAGCAAGCTGTTATTTGGTTCTAGAAAACATCTGTGTGATTGTTGTTGTTCATTAGTTGTGCTATTGAGTGTCTACAGTTTTGCCATTCTAAGAAATATTTTCTCACTTTTTATTATCTATTATCATCTTGCTGTTGCATTTTCCATGTTTTGACATGAAAATAAAGGTATTCTTAAAGGGCAGAGTAGTTTTCAAGGGCTTTTTAAGAAAGTTGATAAGGATAATGTCCATTTTTGCTTTATTGTTGTAAGACAGAAATTAATGTTCATTTTACCTCTTGAATCATGTTCCCCCTGCATGTATATATATAGACAGCAGTCAGATTATGATCCTGCCATTTCCTTAGATCGACTATTTCTGATGGAAAGCAAAATTGACCAAGGCAATAAATACGGACGCAATTTCCTGTTGGTTAATGTACTCACTCAACCTTTCATTGGAAACTGTGAGTCGATAAAAATATTATTTTTAATTATCTGAAATAAAGAAGGATATATTGATAATAACAACATGGTTAAAGCTACCTTTCGCTACTAAAACTATAGAAATGGAGGAAACATGCGTAGGATAAATAAATTGAAACTGCAAATGAATACATGATTATCAATAGTCTTTGCTTAAGTGCCATTACTGTGGATGCAACATTTAGAAAGAAAACGCTGAATGTAATGAAAATCAAAAGTCTTCTTTGATTTATATATAAATTGATAATGTGTGTAATTTTCCCACTATTCAATCCTCCTAAACATAACTGCTGTGTATCATAGTGTATTATCTTCCATTTAGTTACTTGTTGAACCTGATTGACATAAACTATGGTTTAATGCGTCATGAAACAGTTCTAACAACCGTGAAAAATGTGAATCTGCCCCAGATTATGGTGTGCATTCTCACCACGCTAAATTATTCTGCAGACGAGAAATACTGACACGAATTTGTCCCTTTATTCAAGAGAAGTTTTTAAAGGCAATAATAGCCAATTTCATGCTGTCTGATGCTCAACAATAACAGCAGACCACGAACACCCCCAAAGACAGACAGCGAGTGGGGCTAAAGGTTTTCCCAAATATAAAGATAGATGAATGGGATTTTCGTTGACCAAATGTTGTTATTTAAACCTTTTATTTTTAAATGTTATGAATAGAAAATAGTTTCTGGGTATATAACTGGAATTAACCTATGTTTTATTTTTATTGAATATTAGTTTGGAACGAGCTGCCCCAGAAAGTCTGAGATACTTCTGGTGGATTGTGTTGCTGCCTGGATTTTATTTTAAGTTCAACTCCAAACTGTTCAGGCAGCATTTGGCATGGATTTCAGCGAGCCAATTAATGTCAAGGTTGCCAAGGTTTCATTTGTTTATCCACGGTTCAAGTTATGACAGGAAACTTCTTCCTTTCTCTTCGCCCTTCGATATGCTGTTCTCATTTATGCGTTGAAGCTTTATTAAGAATTACAATCATAAAATACCAAGATAACAATTGTTATATATTCCATTGATTAGTGATAGAACTGGAGCTTAGTTCACATTAAATTACTGCTTACTTACTTAACTCATGTTTTATTTATGAATATCAAAGAACATTGTGGGATAGTTGGAGTTTATTAGCAAAGACTTAATTTATGCTGTATGTCTTGATACATGTATATTTGACAAATTAAATAACTTGAACTTGAATAGTTAATTTAAATTATTTGTTTTACCACAACAGGTATTTATTTAAGAAAAAAACACAATGTTTTTCAACTGATATCATCCTTAGTCTCACTTTATTAACGGAACTAAAACGTAAAGAAAAATACATAAAAATGGTTGGCATGGACAGTAACACGTTATAAATAGTTTTCATTTTTCTTTTTAATCCTAAAACCAAAATAAAAACATTTCCCAATAAGTCAGATTTTCTTGTTCGTCTGGACTTTACTTCGAAATGTTGTGTCTACAAACACAAGTCTCTTACAATAAGGTCATCTTACGTTGCCAGGTAACAGGAAGCTTCCTCTGGACTTTTTCTAGCTGTACTGGGCTCTTAAATGTGGTGAAGGAATGTGAAGCGCTCTGCCAAGCCGTAGACAAGAGTAGGGGGTAGAAGGTTTGTTCAAGCCAGTGAGACTGAGGCCTGGGAAGGCTGAGGAATGTGGGCTTGTGGTGGGTGGGATTAGCAGAGGCAGTTCAAAAAGCAGTACTGTTCGAAACCTTTTGACTTAAAATACCAATACTTCTCAACACCAATAATGGGAACGTCTTTTTTTTTTTTCTGTTTCAGTCAACACAAAGAAGTCATGCAAAGCAGTGAAGCTAAATCAAAAATCTACTGTACGTGTTAAACCAGAAGTGACATTAAATATATACAGGTCATAGTTCACGGTGTGTGTGGAGACATTTCAGGTGCGACTGAGCTCAGGTGACTATAATGAACAAAGCTTGTGTGAAAGGAAAGGAAATCTGGCACAAGCTACTGCACGGTCTGTTCTCCCTTTCTTGCAGCCTAAAGGCAGGTTTATTTTACCTCTGCACTGGGTTAGGTACATGTTCTAGGCGTGGCCAATGAATTCCTTAGATTCATCTTTCGTGTGCTTTGTTTGGGAACAATGTCTCTCGAGGGCAATAGTAGATAACTTTTCTTTTCCTTTCCACATTTGACTCTTAAGATATTTTTTCCAAAGTAACCCAGTGTTGAGCTTTTATTGCTGTAAGGCTTGTCCTTTTTGGTGTGGCATTTCTTTTATTGGCTCATGTGTCACTGAGTTATTGGAATATGACCGGATAAAGTTAATGAACTATGATGGTATCTTTGATTTGTATAATAAACCAATAAAGTAATACAATTGACCCTTTTGTCTTATCAACATGTGAATTCCAAGTAAACCCAGTCAGCCCCAATTACAGTACACAAAGTACACACATTGACCTTTTTTTTACATCTTAACCATCCTAGACATAAAAGTTATTTGTCAAAGGAAAACCTTGATGAGTCAATGAACAGTCATTCACCTTAATTTGGACGCAATATTTACCTTGCCCGTTGTGAATCAATAACACAATCTTACCAACCTTCTTTCTTATCGACATGTGAGAACAGATAAAACACCATGAACTTGGGTTACTGCACCCACTGTCTTAAATTTTAAGATTATATTTCCTCCTCAACTCAAGCATATGCCCTTGTATCCCTTGTGCGAAAACAAACGTGTTTGAGGTACCCCTAGTGTCGCCTTTGTGTCAAGGTATACAATCTCATTTGTCAGTTGTATTCGGGTCACCTTGACCCAGAGGCAGCATGAGGGTTTAAACATTTAAAGATCTTATTGCGTGTACTTCCCATGGAGAAATCCCAAATCAACCATTGTCAGTTTTCATGTTGTGTTTAACAATAAATTAATCAACACTGCTGTTTTAGTTTCTACATTATTTAAAAGGAGGAAGGGAACTGTGTTTCTTATTTTCCAAACCTGCTGGAATAGCTTAGTAATAGCCTTGTCTCTTACTCATGAGGAGGAAGTAATAATGAATGTTCATTCATTTTCTACAACTTAATTTCCTTATCAGTGTGGCAAGGGGCTCGAGCGTATCTCAGCATAGGGCGAGAGGCTGGGACTCCCTGAACAGTCTCCCTGCCTCTGGCAAACACACAGTTGCAGTCGGTGGGCTTTTTCCTGTGAGACCGGACAGATATGTGTCTGTTAATCTAATAAAACCAGCTCTAAATCAGAGTCTTCTTTTATACTAATATTGCTATTGGGAGTTTATTCTATTATGAATACAATTTAAGGCTATAGAAGGCATCCTGGTGTCTTTAGGAGTTCATCTAGTTGTATTAAAAACAAATGTAAAGCTTTTTCTTAACGTTTACAGAAGCATGTCACTGTGAGGAAACCATTTGTTTCATGAAAAATTCACAAGAATCTTACGTTATACGTTATACGTTATAAAATATGTTCAAGTTCTACTGTTATCTCAAAGGGAAGCAAGTGAGAAAAGCGTCTGTGATCACATGGTGTTTGTGTTATTAACGTGATGGAACTGCCTTGCGCATGTTGTTACTGATTTTCACAGGAAGCTTTTCGTTGCCCACGGCAAGAAGCTGCTCTCAGTTCCCATCCGTCACCAAAGGCTCAAGTTACAAACTTTGAACAAAGAACGTGTCAGGAAAACTAGCAGAGATTGTGTAAAATATATGAAGGAATTTAGTTTGTTTCTATATCATTTAGTATTTGTTATTAAATTAAGATTAAATGTGGCTTTAAAATTGGAAACAGATACAGAAACACGGGCACACGGTTGCGCAGTGGTTAGCGCGGAACTTTGGGCAAATTGTCCATATGATTGTGTGCACGAATGGTCGTCTGTCTTTGTGTGCCCTGGCGTCCTGTCCAGGGTGTCCCCCGCCTCTCACACATAGAATCTGGGATAGGCTCCAGCATCCCCGCGACCCCCCATAAGGGATTAAGCGGTAAAGAAAATCAATGAACGAATGAAACAGAATAACACGTAAACAGATGCTAATGCTAATAATATTTTAGATTTAAAGAAGTAAATAGAAAACACAAAACAATCATCGCAAAGTTTGCAATAAGTGTTCTGTTTTGAATACGGCTAACCTCTAAACCTGTGTTGTACCAGCCCCTCCCCCATGCACTTTTATTTAACCATTGTCAACATCTATAACCCCATGGTCGTCTAAAAAGCTTTTTTTTGTTTGTTCAGCTGAGGGCAACTTCCCCCACGGCAGTAAAAAGGATTCTCCGCTGGTAAATGTAAACAGGACAGAGCTGACTGATTGCTGTTAATATAACACCTTCACTCATGGTGTCTTAAAAAAAAAAAAGCCCAAGGCCTCCCACAAACATGTGTCGCGTTCACTCGTCAGATGGCAATGGATTTACAGTTAGAGTCGAGAGTGAGAACCTATCGCATGCCTGCTGTTGCTCGACTCGTGGTTATACGTTAGTGGCCGACTATAGATCACAATGTTTTGTCAAAATAACTTTACAGACAGTTGTCACTCGGGTCACAGTGTTATCGTCTTAAAGCGTTGATGGGACCATCTGTCTTGTTTTCTGTTTACGTGGCTTTATTATTGTCCGACGGGGATCGTGAAGAATAGACATCGTCTAGTTTTCAGGTTAATAGTTAATAGTGCCCTCAGGGAACAGCTGGAGCTAGTGTTAGCTATGTTGCTAACTTGTATAAAAGCTCATGTTGAGTTAATGTTAAAGTTAAACCACATCGGATTTTACTGGATTTTACTTTTGGATCCGATGTCTAAGGGTCTCTTAGATCTGTTCGTCGTTTGTTTTCGGGAGTTGTTTTCTCTAATTCGGAAACATCAAAGGCAAATGTAACCGACATTTAATGAAAAAACAATATGGTTTATCTGCTGCAATTAAAAGTCCTCGCCACATTTCTTAGATGTTGAAACCCTAAATGACTGAAAAAAGGGACGCTAGTATCAGCTCTAGTACTTAGCCAGATGATTTGTTCATCTTGTTTCCATTACCCACCGAACAGACAGGTTGACCTCGCTGGAATGGTTGAATAATTCGAAGTACTGCTGCATGTGTATTAGCAGTATAATTTAATCAAGCTATTATGAGTTAAAGATTTGCTGAAATTGAAAACTCATAATGTTTCTTATCCATTTGTGTCTTATATAGGTGTGCTTCGAACCCAAGAACTACTGGACCATGAAACCACCCCTCACTATTGGCTAACTGTCTACGCCATGGACCGTGGCGTAGTGCCGCTCTCTTCCTTCGTGGAGGTCTACATCGAGGTGCAGGACGTCAACGACAACGCACCCCAGGCCTCCGAGCCCGTCTACTACCCCTCCGTCATGGAGAACTCCCCCAAAGACATGTCCATCATCCGGATCGAAGCCGTGGATCCAGATGCGAGGGCCAGCGACAAGCTGACTTTCAAGATCTCCAGTGGGAATCCTCAGGGATTCTTCGCCATCAACACCAAGACAGGTACGGTCGCTGTTAATGGGACGGCAGTTGTTGTCACTATAAATAACAGTCTTAAAGAGGGAGGTGAAGGCAAGGGCCACACTCGATGTCTCACAATCAAGTCGCACACAATAGAAAATAAAGCATGTTTATACTGATTCTTTATGTACTTACACACACAGCTGGTGGTAAAATGTTTGATCCATTATGAGACTTAATGTTAACTTGATCATTTCACTGTCTAAAATAATATGAAGCCAATTCTTTATATAGTATACGCTATAAATTACACATGTTTTAAATCTATTTATATACAAACAGATTTATCATGATTCTTTTTTCAAAATGATTCGTTTTCTTTTGTTAAAATAAAGGAGCCGTGTGAACATTTAAACCCAGCAGAGTAGTAGGTCTCGCCTACAGGGTTTTTATTTCACTCACACACTCTGAAATGCATTTTCATGTGGCTCTGAGGAAGTGATGTGATGATTAATATTTCATTGGCTCCTACAAACTTGCCAGAGCCGGCTGCGTTTAGAGGAGCAAACACAAGTGAGAGGTGCTAAGCGAAGGTCCAGGGTGTTCTCAAGATTTTTCACTTTTGAGTATTCAGTCAAAATAATCCATCATTAGCTTGTTTATAAGACATCTGAAGGAAAACAAACACAACTACGAGCGCTTTTCCTCTTGTTAGTCCTGGATTGTGGTCTCAGAGTGCCCTGCATGCAAATGCTCATTAAACGGAAATGGGGGGAAAAAGGCTTGCGAAGCAGTTGCTCTAATTCGCCCCGGTTGACGTGTGTGGTCCTTTCTCCCAAGGTATTCACGTCAACAAACTGGAATTATTTTAGTTTGAAATAGCAAAAGGAATTTTCTGACCAAATAAGGTTCCGTCATGTGGCATGCCTTGCAAACAAGCCCCCGCAGCAGGGCCGGGTCCTTCACGGCAGACAGACTCTTGTTTAAAAATAGAAGTCACAGAGGAAACCCTAAGACATGAAGGTACTTATGAATTGACATGAATATATAATTACATCATAAGAACACCTTCATTTTGATGATTAAATATAAGAAATTAATTTGCAATATTTATTATGAATCACTTTATGTTTTCTTTAGGTAAATATAATTACTTTTTAAAATGCATTTCCTTAACCAAATGGAAAAGGTAACATAAAAATGAAGGATTTATTTTATTCTTTTAGGTTTAAGATTCGTAAGGAACTACATTAATTTATTTGCTGGAGATAAAACCATCAAACTGCCTTTCTGTATTAGCAAAGTGTAGAAAAACATGTTTTTAACAATCGAAGTTTGCTGCACTTTAGTCATTTAACCAGAGTTGTGTTGAAGCCTTTTAAAGCCTTGGGTAAATTCAAGCAGTGTACTCTGAGGAACATGAACAAGAGGCATTTTGTGTGTGAATGCTCATTTAAACTTTTGTCACTGAGCCACTAAACCCCTTGAGTCAGAAAGAGCTGTACAAAAAAGGCCACTGAATACGTGTTGTCCTTGTTTTAAAAGTGGAATATGGAGGTTTTAATGTGAAAGTTTGGATGTTTAAACACAAGAAAGATGAGGCGAATATGCTGCTATATATTACATATATTTTGTTATTATAGCGAACTGTGTTATCAGGTTTGAAATCCACTTGTAACTGGTATATACAGTTCTTTAAAAGATGGCTATACTAGTGCTGTCCTGCTTTGCACAGATCACCATATGCAGTCCTCACCGCATATTACGGGTTTTGGAAAATGTTTAAATTTACTTCACACAAGTCTATGAAATAACATGCCCCGAAATTGCAATGGAAGCTCTGGCTCTGTCTTGGCAACACTACAAAGCTTCATAAAGTAGCAAGGAAAAGGCTTGTGTTTTTGTGTGGGTTTGAAAACTCCTGCGTTCCAAACACACTAACTAGCTGCCTATCATAGACGCTGGCCTTGTGGTGACTTGAAGGAGACTGTTCCTGGCCCAAGCACAGCGAAGGCCTTGTCTGACACATTGGCCGGGGAAAGGTTGTGCCTTTGTCATATATTGCCGTACGTCGGTGCAGTAAAGCCCAGCTGGGTCACACTAAACCTTTTGGTCTGGCTCTTCTCTCAGCGTACCTCCACAGCTGGGTGGTCCCATCTGTCCACACTGGAAGGAATATATATATATGCAGAGGAGCGAAAGTGAATTAAATCGTTACAAAACCAGAGGAATCTGAATTAATGAGCCGTCTTTCAGAGCGCTGCGCTAAAATGTTTGATGGGATTTAGGTCCAGTTGAATGTCAAACTGTTGACATGACTGTTGCTCTAGATGTCAGGGCAGTACTTATCACCTGTTTCATTGAAATACTGCCGGTGCTCTTTGGTTTCCACTGGACTTTGAACGCTGAGCTAACACACCCATTGAAAGTTCTGATCTTGTACAAATAACTGCAATGGTATGTGAAAATATTCTCTTCTAAAATGTCATCACTCAACAGAAAACTAAAGATACTAGTCTTTATATTAACTTACCTGAATATACTGCTATCGATGAAAATAAATACAATAAAAGAATAAGGAAAAGTTCAAGGTCAGTTAAATTCAATGTATAAGAAATGAAAATGTAAAAATTATGTCAAGTAATGTAATTTCACTTAGTGGATGGTACAGGAGAGAAGTCAAACTATAGAAAAAATACACACACTACTGTAGTTATTGTATCATCCTATTCCTTACACAATATTATTGTAATGTTTTATTGTGAACAAACATACTATTCTAGAGAAGCTAGAATCGTGAAATGGTCGAGTTGTGATACTGAAACTCTCTGTACTGTCGGAGGGAAAGAACACACAGACCGCTATGAACACACTTGTTATCAGTGGCTTTCCAAAGCTCCCTATCAGGCGGAGGTGAGATAGGAAACGGATAATTCCAACAACTTCCTCATGTTTCCTGTTAGTTTGGAGAGCGTTGAATCGTTTTTCCGTACAGTGACAGTGACTGGAAGTTAAAAGGGATAATGACTTGATTATATTGATTATTAAAGCAATTTTTAAAATCTTTTCTTATTAAGGTCTACTGTGACCAATAGAGTACATGTGACATTATGTGTTGACATACTGTGTATATAGTTTATTCACTTAAAAAAAAAATACACCTACCTTTTATTGTTGTAGGTCAATGTAAACGCATGTACCATAAAACGTAAATAAACATACTTTCATTAAACTCTAGTGTCAAAGACGAAGGAGTAAGTGGTGACGTCTTTGCAGCGTCTGACAGAAATCTAAACAAAAGAATCATTCTTCCCATGACGGGTAAAGGAGGTCAAGTCAACGTGGCATGTTTAGCTGTTAGATGTTTAGTCATATTTACAGATAAATATATAATTAAATAGGGGTAACGTAATGTTACATTTTACTTCCCGGCCAAATTAAAAAATCTAAAGTAATAAAAATAAAGTTTGAGGTTTGACCCTCTGCATGATTGGCAAAAAAAATAAAACATCACAGAGCATCATTGACTGTTTCAAAGTACATACTATAAAATCTAGTAGTGATATTGAGTGACAAAAGTATTTCCATACGTAATTCCCTTTACACACAGGTTTTCAAAGCACGCAGTGTTTCAGTAGACATTAGGAGGATAATAAAGACGCCTGATTGACATTATACAGCGATGACATTGTCTCCTTTGCTCGACCGTAAATCATTGGGATTGAATAATCTGTTTAGTGAAATGTCAAATGATTGGTGATGAAGGATTCAGCCGAGGTGAAATAAACCTCAGCTGCTCAGGTGACCTTCATGAATAGCTAATATTTAAACTTCATCATTCTCTTTCGATCTGTATCAAGACTGGTCCGTTGTGCAGGTTACAAATCCTCATGAGAACCTGAAGGTACATAGTTTACGAATCAATTAAACAATACAGTCATTGCTACGCAATGTGTGTGTGCATGTATTAGCAGGTTCCTGAACTGCTTTTTATTTTCAAACATTTCGAATTGAGACACAAATAGGGCTTGCTACTTTTCCTGATAATACTACTGATACCAATATTCCCACTCCAATACCAGTTCCTATTTTTTTTTTTTTATGCCAATTGTATAAGATCAATTCTTAAAAAAGAATGGAATTACATTAGACAAAGTAAATATTTGGGCTGAGGGTTATGGATAAGATTTTATACCTTGATATTTCTGCAAGATATCATATTTTTTGGAAAAATTAAAACATTATAATAAATGAGGATGTAGAAAGTTCTGCTCCTTTTTTAACTCACTTGCTTTAGTAAAAATGAATATAAATTCACAAGGGGTTTAGTCAGATTTTTCTTTAAAAAAAAAACATGTATATTAGTCTTCAAAAGACAGCATGACAACTTTAAGTAAATAATTATTATTTATAAAGCGCTTTTCTCAGACCGGGGTCACAAAGCGCTTAATTAAAAACAATACACGGTTAAAATAAATACTTTAAAAGGCCAAGACAACATGGAGACAAACAAAACAGCTCCAAGAAAATTGAGAAAAATCCTGCTCAAATAAAAAGGTCTTAGGATGCTTGAGGAGTTCAGCACTGGTATACGTGATATCATCTGTAATTACGCAGCTCATCGCCTCAGCAATTCAACTTTTTTTGGGCTTCACCCGGGATGATTGAGAAGTCGCCGTCTTCTCCCTCATAGCTATAAAGCTTTGTGTCGTGCACAGTGTTGTTGTTCGAGGTGAGGAAGGAGTTTGTGCGACGCTGCTTCTCTGCGCTCGTTGCGAAGCAGAACCTTCACAACACCTTGTTTTCTGAACTATTCCATATAACGACCCAAGACTTTGTCTTTGCCACTAAATTACTGGAAGAGTCCGTATTGCTCGTGTCCTTCGCTGATGTAGATATTCTCTGCTCTCTGTCCGATTCCTTTGCCTCAGGCTGCAAAAAGTAATGTCTGCGACGGTCAAAGGGATATCGAAAAACAAAGTTGGTTTTGTGATGTTAACACCTTGAAATCTAACGATAGAGATTCAATATTGATATATCTCGTTCAGTACCAAGCTTGAGTTTATCAACTCTAAGTTTACACTTAAATAAATAACAAATAAATTCCAGTACAAAAGACATCAATTTGGTGTACACTGCCTTTGACACTCTTGACTCTTTGACTTTCTTTAGAAAAATCCACACATTGTCAAGTTCTAGATATAACACGTGATACTAAAAAGATGAAACATGTTTCAATACTCATGAATACTTCATTTCATCTTCCTTGGATGAATAAGTTGCATTTATTTTAGGTAGATTAGGATTGTTAAACTGCAGCACCTTGGATGCCTTCTTTAAAAACGTATAAATAAAGCAATTTAATCATTTAAAAACATTCCCACAGTATGAATGGCACTCCTGATGTCAAAAAACCTTGAAAACAGCTCAATGATCTTGTTATTCTTGTAAAAGTTGATATAATAATTATTCTCATTTAGTGGCCTCAATGTCACATTGTCAAATAACAATAATGTAGCTGATCGAACATAAAGCACTTTGACATTTAAACATAGAGTTTTGAAACGAATGTGGTTACTTTTACTTATTGATTGACATCTGTATCAAACTCACAGCAATGTGTTTCAGTAAACCCGTCTATAAACCTTTAAACACTGTTGCTGGCGGACTAATGTTGTGTGCGAATAAAAGCTTCTTGTCAATCACAGTTTTCCTCAAACAAAATGTATTTTGCATTCAATACACACAATGGACCACCTGCCTTAGAGTTAACTCCAATCCACGAGGTGTGCCTCAGCATAGGAGCTCTCGATAAGCAGCTGTGGTTAAAAACCCAGCAACGGTACTGGCCTCCATTTTGGAGCTGGGGAACTAGCTGTAGGACATGTTGTTTTCTCCCGCTCTACAAACAGCAGGGCTGTAATTACTGCCAGTCTTCCCCAGCCCACGCCTAGAGATAGTCTTTGTATGTGTCGGGACAAAAGATTTCAGATGGTACTTTATTTTTTTTTTTATGTTAGCGAGGCCACTTTCAAAACAAGACAGTTAAGTGCAGGTATATATTTTTTTTCCTCCATCGCTAACATCGTCCTCCGACTCTCCTCTCATGGCGTCCAAAACATCTCGCCTCTGGAACTTTGTCTCCAAACTTTTCTACGTGAGCACTCCATCTAAAATACGAATTATTGACCTCTGTGTTTTGGTTTCAGGCTCAGTAACCATTTCAAATGCCCAAAATGTAAACATCGAAAATAAATCAATGATAATACACGTTTTAGTGAAAGGCCTCGGTAACCATTCACGTAGAACAGAACGTCCTTCAAATCTTTTCTGGAATCCTTGAAATGTGACTTGCAACAAACGGATGGACACCCAGTGACAGTATCTTCAACTTCACTTACTTCGAGCTGTTCTCTATATATTAGGTTGTAATTGTTTGATTGATGGTTTATATAAGCAAGCAAATATGTTCTATGTACAGTAGCGAGTCTAATGTGAAGTTTCTCTCGGTACAAGTAGCACTTTGTCAACGTCATCTGTGCCACTGTAACTGGCTTTATTGTGGAACGTCCTTGACGATTAAGGGCTGTTGTCTCTGCTCGCGAATGATGCTGCGCGAGGTTTGATCAAGCATCGAATCCTCTGACAAATTACACATCACAGAAGCAGACACAGTGTGTTTAATACTGTCATTTATATTCAGCTTTCATAACACAGATATAAAAAAAGGAAATAAAACTGCTACCACGGCAGACACCACCATCCGTCAGCTCCAGCTTTTATTTAGGCGCCTGAATAATTAGCCACTGTGGCTGGTTTTGATGTGACACACGAGGTGTCCCACCTGCTGATTCTCGCTATTCCATGTCGGTATGTTGGCATTAAAACCAAGAGAATGTGTTCATATACAAACATTCTGAAGACCTCCTTAAAAAAAGGATTAAAGTCAACGTGGATGCAAGGGTCGAGAATTGCAGATTGCAAATGGTCTGCCATGTATGAGGTTGCAAGGACAACGATTAATGCTACATCCTGGCTCCGAGGAGAATTTCTGGTAAAATAATCTTAAAAGATCTTTAATTTTAGCAAATTGTAGACATACTATTAAGGCTGGCTATTGATAGGAAATATTTGATACAAGCAATACTGATACCTTCACTTATATACTGTTACTACACCTACTTTTACCATTTTTTTCTAAGATTAATTCTAACAAAAAGATATTACAGATATTACAAACCATTAGTAAATCTCCTCTCCAGTCTGTTTTCTTAGAAAAAGATAATTGAAAAATTGATCTGAGTAGTTTGGATACCAAGCATTACTGAAGTGTTTCGGTCAGTGCACTACATGCTGTTATTTGTTGTGAATGGTAAAACTCAAATTATTTACTGAATTTTCAAATAAAAATTATTTTCATATTCAAATATACAATTGGTTGACCCATCGTTACAGTGAAGATGGATGAATGTAATTATTAGAAAGTTTTCAAAATGAGTGTTTGTGGCTCCCCTATTGTTGTTTTAATGTTTCACTTTCTCAATGTGACTGTGACTAAACTAGTTTACACAACAAGTTAAGTGTTTTGTTTCTTGTTTCATCTGCCTGGTACGTTCAAAAAGGTGGTCCAGTTGAAAGTTAAGATAGTTTATATCCTTATTAAATAATATACAGAGAATATAAAAATCATTATAATGTGAAGTTATGCAATGCTGCTCTGTTGTCTTTAGATCTCATATAAAGACATTTCTGCAACAGAATCAAACACGGGGCTATAAGGTTGGAACACTTTCACAACAAATGGTACCGATTTTCGTTTCGTGAACCCATGATGAAACTGAATAACCACTTTTAAGCAGACTTGGTTTCTCCTGCAATGGCAACCGCAGATGTCAGTGCATATCAATCGTTGCTTGTAAATGTATATCAACGTCGGTTTTTCTAAGAGTGCACGGATACCAGATCGTGATCATATGTATGAAAACCAGAATGATTACATTTCACTGCTGATTGAGTCAATGCAAAGAAATTGGGGGAAAATATGAATACATTTTGTGGAGGAACAATTGAAAACTAATTCATTGCTTAAAATGAAATCAGGCAATTTTGTCATAATAGAAGTCACCTTTTTTCGGCAGCTGCAGAAAAGCCTCCTCGGAGGCTAAGAAGTGAAATGGGGTTTGATTCTCCTCTACGGCTAAATTGCAGTTCAGCTGGAGGTTTATTTCAGGTCCTGTTAGTTGTGGCCTGCTATTCCTGCTGCAGACATATGTGCCATTGATGGCTTTGGGTTTCGGAAATGCTTTGCTCTATGATAATCAGGCGGAGTGTGGCGGGGCAGACAGCACAGCGGCGGTTGAAGCTGGCATGTCTACTCTACACTCAACGTCTCTACAAAGATGTAATTATATTGGCAGTGTGGACAGAATTTTGCTTATTACGTCTCCGCGTAGCAATATTCTTTTACTCTCTTCTTTTCTTAACCTCGGTTTTGATTTTGTTCCACAGCTGGATTAGCCAGGAACTTGTTTGAGCGTTACATTTGCAGAACAAAGTTTCCATTTGTGCGGCAGCAGCATGAGCAGGCCTGTGTAAATAAAGTAACGGACAATTCTTTGGTCATTTTGGGTTTTTAAATTCTTGGTTGAACATACTAGATGTTGTTTTTTTTTGATGCTCCGGATCCTCTTGCGAAGGAAGCCCACATCCAACCTAGTTATTTCAGATACGATTGTGTATATACACGTCCCGATGGATGTTTTATGAGTTGTAGATGCCACATATATCAAATTTAAGTTAATGTATCATGGGTTTTAGTCACAGCTGTTTCTGGCCTTATTTATGCAGCTTGTAGCAGAAGTCAATGAAATGTGTCAAGACCTCCCAGCTGTCTGGGAGTTATTTGCCGACGGACCTTGCTGGTATTTCACTCATTGTTGCTTGTCTGGAAGCTGAGTTGACCAGGAAGGTAAAAGTCTCGAAAGAATGGTTGAGCCTGCAGCTTCATACAGCTCCTGCATCTGTCAAACTTGGTTGCTGTTCTTTTTTTTGTTTTTACAGTTTCAGTGGACTGGTGTTTTTCATAAAGACAAAGAACAAACTTTTCTATTTCCTCACACAGACTAGCTAAGCTAATGATTACAGTTCCTCTCTTTCAACTAAGTCACTTAAGTGTCCTGGCGCCAAACTGGCTCAGTGTCTTCCCTAACATTCTAGTGAAGAAGTATGTGAGCTCTTAAAACCATCTTACAACATATCAGAATAATATTTCAGAGGCAATATTTCAGGCAAGCAGCTCATTTTCACATTTCTTTACAAAGACGCGGTACACAATCAAATCAATAAAACAATATATATGATTGACAGACAACTACTACAATAAGTATATTTGGTCAGACACAAAATAAAATATGTTGTGGAATAAATAATGAAAACACTGGCATACAGGTCAAGATTCAAGACTTTACTTTACTGTCATTAAACAGCATTTGCACGACACTGAAATATTGTTACGACTCTGACACAATGAAAAGAAGCACTGACACATCTGTGAAATCCTTTCTTGTATTAAGACAGAGATCAGATTGCAAAAAGGATACAGTGATCAGTGTACAACTACTATTAGTTATTACTATTCAAGATTTGATTAAAAAACATCACTCAAGTGTCACACATTTCCTGCTGACTTTGCATTCCTATCCCACCATGTAGTGTTGATACTTAACGTTACCTTATGAATTCATTCTGTCTGTCCAAAAAACTCTAGTGTTGAAAAAGTGTAACTGCAATTTTGTTTCTCAATAAATAAGTGTCGTGTCAGCGTCCTGGTAACATTAAAGCCAGTGAGTTCTGCTACATGAGTCATGACTGTTCAAATCATCACAGAAAATAAAACAATATTGTTCTCTTTTCCCTGCAGGTCTGATCACCACGACTTCAAGAAGGCTGGACAGAGAACAACAGGATGAGCACATTCTGGAAGTATGTACCTTTTAATCTTATTTTAGTTTAATATTTGATCAACACTAGCAATTTTTGCAATTTACGTTAGATTGACCTGCGATGCCAGTAAAAACAAGTCAGTTTCCAGTCAAAAATGGAAAAGTTTGTACCAATAAGTTATATATACCTTTATTCTATATGCTTTAATTTTAAATGAATAGGTTGCTGTCTTCTACACAATGTTTAAATAAATAGGAATATATATTTGGTCACACTGTTGATTGAATCTCTACAAATAGTTGAGATTTTGTTTGGTTTCAATATTTTTACAAAAAAAGAAGACCTAATACATATTGAAATATGCAAAGTTTCTGTGGCTGTAATTTTAAAATACTACTACCTTCACCACCAAATTCCACTGCTCTGAGTTGCCGTGAATTGAATGTTGTGGCATCAAGGCTACTTCGGCTGTGAGTAGAAAAGACTTGAATGCACAAAAAGCGTTCTTGACAGCTTAGTAGCAGAAGGTTGACCGTCCTGGAGGACAAGGGTGAGTCGAGGAAACATGCTGAGGCAAAACATTTCTGTCCTGAAGTTTCTTGCTCAATCTATTGCTTAATAACTTCAAATTAACTATGAGTCATATCAGATTTTTCAAAAAGTTTTGTAAACGTTATTCCTTTAGTCGACGCAGATAACTCGTGTTTTTAGATAAGAAATCAATCTTCTTGGTCCAGATGTTAAATGTAATAAGTGAGTTATCTCAGCATTTAGATCATGTTCCAGTTCACTGTCTTTGAAGAAAATCAAGTTGATTTAGTCCCAATCAAAGTCTCGCTCGCTCGGCTTTGAAGCGAAGGTCAGGAAGAGTTCCATCGACCCCGTTGATGTGTCTCCAACATGTGCTATGAAGCTGTGCGGGAATGTTTGCTGGAAACTGTGTCAGGGTTTCTTTGTGAGCGGAGATAATTCATGAGCCCACGTTTAGCCGTGTTCACGGATGCTTCCCCGGACGACCACGCTCTTCACGATATGACAACACCATGTTTACTTTCTCGAGTTGGAAAAGAAATAATGACATTCATGCAAACTCCCCCAAAGACCAGTTCATGCGTCTTGTTATTGGGAGAAGAAGCTTTGTGTGAAACATGTGGGACAATTAGAGCAGCGGCCTGTGTCAGCATTGTTTTCTTCAAATGCCAAAAGGAGGTGGAGTGGGGTGAGGAGGGGGGGGTGATCACTTTTATGGTGGTGGGGGTTGGTAACCATGTGCTGAGGAAGGACAGAGTCGGAGCAGTGGGGGAATTTGAGAATGGCCAAAGCTGCCGTTGATGATCTGAGCGAAGGCTTGAGCGGCAGGATGAGAGCCGGCAGTTGAAGAGGGGAGTCGAGGGGAGGAGGGGGAGGTGGGTAAATAGCAGGGCATGCTGGGACATGCCTGGGTTCCAGGCCGGAGACTGCACAGAGGGAGCATTCAAATGGGAGAGTGCCGGGGTGAGACGGCCGATCACATCTGTTCGCAGAAGCAGCTCACAGCATGCGCCGGCACGATGTAGAACAATGTGTCGACATCAGGTCCTTCTCTCTGCTGCCTGCACATGCCGGGACCTCAAAGCTACAGTCTGAGATACAATCTGCCAAAATACCTTCTATTTTTGTTTATTTATTTTTTTGGGGTTCATTTTTCAACTTTAAGAACATGTGGTATGATTGTGCGTGGCCAGATGTTGGGGTTTTTGTTCTCGTAATAATACATTTTAAGCACTTCCTATTTATGAAATCAAGAAATTCAAGAACAATTCAATATAAGACATAGTCACTGTTTTGATAAAGGAAAATACACATCTTAGCTGTGATTTGATTCATATCTTTTACAACTAAAATCTTATTCTTCATACAAAAATGTAATAATAAACATGGGAGTTTTGATTAACAATTAAATTGATCCAATATATATATGACTGCATAACACCTGAAGGGCAGCTCATGTCAAAAACCTTACTTTTCTGAATTGCTCATGTTTCAAATGTTTTAGCCTGAAATCTTGGCGAATGAGATGTTACGAGAGCGAAGTCCATTATGACGTAACAATGACTTCACTCCTCATCCGGCCAGCTGTAATCACGCCCCGCTTTGTTTAAACAGCAAGTCCCTTGGAGGCGGGGATTTCCGGGATCGATGACAAATCTTGAGATTGGGTGTGGTTATGGCAAACAAGATTTAATCTCCAGAAAACAGATTTTCAGTGGGCGGGGCTTAAGCATACTTTCTAATGTAACTATTTCAATGAAAAGAGAGTTTTGTCCAAATGGATAAATAATGATGATACGATAGTAGAGTCCAACATCCATTTAAGACACACTTACTCAACACATTAGTTGCCTTTTAAAACAATGGCCATGTTTACATGACATGACAAGTGACCACACGAGATTTATCTTGACAAGAGCACATGTGGAGTTTGGCAACTGTACAATGGATGAACCTTACCATAGTATTCACACTGTTCTGACTCTGTGTCGGGCCAGAAACATCATTTTTAAACTTATAAATGTATTTATTTTAATATGTCAATGGCTCAGTATAGAGTATATAAATGTGTTAACTTCCGTTTCAATTAATTGCCATATTCTTGTCCATATTGAAGGATATATTAGGAACTAAAACCCTTCATCCTTTCGTCTGCATTTCTCCCGTGAGAAAAACCCTCTACTCTTGGGTTTCAAGCCATCTCGTTGAATTAATGGAGTCAGTTTGATGAGCATGGGCAGCTGCTCAGCAAGATTCCTCTCAAAGCACTACTATAGTAAATTAAACTACAGCCCCAAACAGCCCTTGTTGTGCTGGTCTCTGGACACACAAGTGTGTTTAGTAAGGAACTCAGCAGATGCTCTTAAACGATTGTGACATTTGCTCTGCTCTGCTGCAGCGTTGTGCAAATCGAAGCTGGAAATGCTCTGACGCTGCACAAACCTTGAGCCCTTTTCCCTGGACTGAAATGAGAAGATTTTTTTGTTGTTGTTCTGGTCAGCCTGTCACTCCCTGATTCTGATTAAACCCTTTAAACTCTGCACTTTTAAGTAGTGGATATTACAATTGCAATAAATGCCAACAGACCAGTGGGTGTCACGATTTCCATTTGTCTGACTTTTGACTGTTTTGTGTTGACTTAAAAAAGAGATTTGAAGTGTTAGTTAGGTGTGACGACTCACCCACTGACAGATGTCAGCTAATAAACAAAAGAAAGAAGTGCTAATAGTTTCCTGACTACAGCTCATTGTGAAGATTCTTGGCTTTAAATTCTTAACTAAAGTACATTTGGCTGCTCCATTAATTTACTTGTTTCAAATGTATTCATCATTCAAAAATGAATCACTGTTTGACTCCTAAACTAGAAATGTACTGAGTGAATGCAAACATCTTCCTAGAATCGAATGTTAAATGAATAAAATAAAGAGAAATATACAAATAAAATTATGTGATTCAAGAATCGTTTAGGCAGAAGTGTCATTAAACACAATGACTTATTTATGATTATTTGTTTTTGTGAATGAATTGTATACTGTCGTTTACAAAGTAAAAAGCAAGTATCAGAAGCCATTCGAGTGAATCCATTAAAACCTTCCTAAATTAGAAGAACACTTTTATCAACATATTTCAGTCTCTTTTTTCACTTCGGTTTACAGTATCTTTCTGTATTTTTTATACAATTGTACAATATGAATCCTACACTTTGTATTTCCAGCTGTGGTCAATGAATTTTCAACTGAAACAAATCAATTTTCCAATTTAATCTAAACATTTTCAGCCGTGGATATCAAGTGTTATGAGAGATTGCCGATAAAGACAAGCAGATTGTGAATTTTAGATGAAGGAACACAGGCTCTAGAAAGATTGGAAACAAGATTTGCTGTTATTATTATTATTATAATCTTACAAAGGCTTAAAACGATTCCATTTACTGTGAAAACAAGTGAGTGAGACAAGCAGATAATTATTAATTCAAGTGCTTGAATTCCATCTTTTTCTTTGGTGTCACACCAGTGGTTTAATGGAGTTATCGTTATTATCAAATTTAATTTAATTTAAAATGGAGAAATGGCATGTTACTAGTGTAGCATTCATTTAAGTATTCTGATATTTGTTGTTCATTTATTTAAAACAAACTTCTCTTCTTTAAGATCACCATCACTGACCAAGGAGTTCCCGCCAAATCCACCACCGTCCGAGTCATCGTCCAGGTCCTGGACGACAACGACAACAGGCCGCTGTTTCTGGAGAAGATCTACAAGATCAAGCTTCCGGAGCGAGAACGGCCGGAAAAAGAGAGAGCCATGAAGCGGGACCCGGTGTATCGAGTCATCGCCTCCGATCGCGACGACGGCCCTAACGCTGAGATCTCCTACACCATCGAGGAGGGGGACGAGCACGGAAAATTCTTCATCGAACCCAAAACTGGGTTGGTTTCCTCCAAGAAATTCTCTTCGGCTGGAGAGTACGACATCCTCACAGTGAGTTCCAAATCCTTTTGGCGGATTGTTATCCTCCGTGGAAGAGCCTCACAGCGAGAAGCACAAGCTTGCTTCCTTTGTTTCTTTCTTAAACACACAAAAAGATCCAGGAAAAGCACATTGTGTGCTTTGCATCACATTGGTTATCATGTTGGTCTTGAGGCAACATGGGCAAACTGAAATAAATGTAAAATTCCTGGATAATAACAAAGCTATTGTTCAATTTCTGACATAATTAACTAAAAAAAAGAATAGAAAAATCATATTCACCTCAATATTTAATAAATGTAAGATAGGGCTGAACATTTATTGAAAATAATCTCATTGCGATTATTTTCCTAAATATTGTGATTATAATTAAATATGCCATTAATGACCTCTTTTAATTTGTGCATTTTTCTCTAATACAATACATATTTCTTTGCAATTGTTAAGATAAAGTTAGAAAGCTACTTTTAAGATGAAGGCATGTTAGACACACGTTGAAATAAAGGGCAAAGGTTAATTTAGTTACTTTAATTACACATATGTATTCACTGAAAATGCTTTGAAAACTCCCGCAAAAACGTGCTCAAAGGTGTGATGTAAACATTTATATTTATTAGTCAATAATAAATCACACAAACTTCAGTGCAAACAAGTGCAAACACTGGTCACTCAGTCACTCGCTTTTTTACTCCACATCTTTGCACAGTTTCTATGGTATTTAAGTGCATATACTTCAATATACGTTGATATATTGTAATTTACACAATTTGAATAGTGTGATTGTACAAGGTAATTAACTTTGGATTAGCACACACACACACACACACACCAGCAGCGCACACGCAGACACCCCATTAATTATATATGCCATACTTATCGTCACACATTGACTTTAACAAGCTCTTTGGTTCCTTTGTTTAGAGTATAGTGGTTCACAACCCCACACTTCCAATAAAACTCAAATAAGTAATGTCCTTTTTTTTCTCTTTAGCCAGTGAGCGAGGTGGTCCCACAGTTCATCTGGCAGTCTTGGATTGTACATGTGCTACGGTTTCTACCTCATGATAGACTACAATTGTGTTCTTCCAGCTCACAATGGAACAACAGGGGAAGCATTATGTCTGCATTATTTCCCTCAGTTGACGGAAAAATACAAAACACTCTCTCCAGCAGAGCTGGATCTCGTTTAAAAGAGGCTTTGCATTAGAGTAATGGTACTTCCTCACAAGGGTCTGAATCACAATGGAAACGCACACAAAAGGTGTCTTGTTATTCAGAATCCAAAGTCCTCCTGCAATGAGGACAGCTTAGAGAGAATAATTGTTCCTTGTTTAAAAAAAACCAGCTCATTTTGTGAGTAAATCACCTTTTATACAAGTATGGAGAATGCGATGTGTTCTACCTCCGTGTCATTTCCCGTCTCCTGTTTGTCTCTCTCAGATTAAAGCCGTAGACAACGGCCGTCCGCAGAAATCCTCGACGTGCCGTCTGCATATTGAGTGGATTCCCAAACCGGTCGTGCCGGAGGATGCGGCTCCTTTGCTTTTCGAGGAATCCCCGTTCGTTTTCTCCGTGATGGAGAGCGACCCCGTGGCTCACATGGTCGGAGTGGTAGCGACGGAGTCTTCGGAATTCCCAGTTTGGTTCGAAATCACAGGTACTACTGCCATGATTATAAAGTAAATGTATCGATGTGTGAAATGCTCAACCTTTCCTCATAGGTTTGTGTGACCGAGTGATGTTTTAAAAGTAGTTTCCAGGCTGAGCTGTGAGACAGACTATATATACAGTATGTATATATATATATATATATATATATACTGTATATATATATATATATATATATATATATATATATACTGTATATATATATATATATAGTTGGACTATGACATATGTAGGACTTCTGGCCTATATTTGAATGGAAAATAATATCTAATAGCTCACATAAATGTTGTTGCTCAAAACCATCTACCCTTTGCAAATCCTAGCTGGATGTATTCAGATTTATTTATTTTGCAGCCAGGAATGACATTTGTAAGCACACTTTAAGTTTTGTGCTGTTTTTACTTTGTTATGTTTCTGGTTCGATCAAATAGGAGATAAGCTAAACGTCTACACCTGCGTTTAGTTACTGTATTTAGACTTAAGACTGTGTGTAAGAGACGTTTATTTATAAAATGCTATAGTATTTGATGTAAATATTCTTCTAATCTTTCTCTGTCTGCCTTTCTTTTTTTTGTCTTGCCTCTTCTCTTCCCCTCTGTTCAATTCAATTGCTTCCTTATACTTCTGGGATGAATTTTGAAGACGGCATAGAGGATACTGAGATATTTTACATCCTTCAGATGGCTTGTGACCTCAACTGTACAGCAGAAGGTAGCTGCTGGATTCCTGCCCCCCCCACACACCACCCCCCAATAGGCAGATTTATGTTGAAAGATCATCTCCCACTGTCTGTTCTTTGCCGCCAGCTGGTTTTATTTCAATTCTGTTGAATTTCCATATCGTTTCTTTGAGCCTCCATAACATGAACTCCATTCTTGTGCATTCACTCCCTTTTTTTTTTATTCCTTCTAGCAGACTTTCCTTCTGTTCCATTTGTGTTGTTCATCAAATGCACTCATCTGGTTTAAAGACCACCCATTGGTTAAAGGGGCCATAGATTAAAATGAATGATATTCAAAACTATTCCAAACAACTATAGCCATAGCCTTTCATTTGTGCATTATTAGGATGAACCACCCATTGGGCTCACTTTATTACTTCAGCTTTTTTTTTACACTTAAAATGTATTCCACGTTCACACACACAAGTATTCCAATATTTAGACCAGGTTTTGATTGGCTAACATGCGACAAATTGATGCGAAGATTTTAAATTTGCCACTTCTGAAGCATCCAATTCCCTGAAATACACGCCCGCCTCGCGTCTATTGTGTCTCTACATTGATTTTACATGTAAATGATTCACTGCAGATTCAGTTCGAACACCCCTGAAGAGCCTCTGCCGAACTACCGGAATTAATTGACCTAGTTTTTTTCACTAAATCAGTGAAATAAAAAAGATCTGGTTCGAGTCGTTTTTCAAGCCTAAACTCTGCATGCAGTTTTTAAAAGATTCATCTAAACCTAATAAGGAATAAACAGACCCTTCAACCGAGTCCATGGGTGGCCAATTAAATTTCCTCACATTAAACTTGTGACTGTGATACGAGGCCAAAGGGACAAAGGAAGAGCACTTTAATCTGTTGGGGAAACCTAAAGATAAATGAATGTAAAAATCATAAGCTTCAGTGTTATCATTGCATAGCATAAAATACATGATAATACAGAATAAAATGTTATTCTGCTCTTGAATACATTGTTTAATATTCAATTTTATATATATTAATTTTAAATATATGTGATGTAAGGGGACCTTGTTTAAAAAATATATTTTAAAAGTAACAAAAAGGACAACTAGAAGTCAGAAAAGATGAGAAAATAGATTTTTAATGAAAGATGTTTAAGTTTAAGTTATATATTGAGTTGAACTTAAATTGTTAGATAAAAAACCCTTCTTAATAGTTTGCGAAGGTCTGAACGGGCTACACACCAAAAATAAAACGTGGTTTCATTTCTTTCTATGAGCCCTTTAGCGACACAAAGAATGCACGTGGTGGTCATTGTTGAACATTGTCAATAATATCCCTCGTCTAATTCATTGTCCGTGCTTTCCTCCCCACAATTCAATTCCACAGGTGGTAATTATGACAGCCGCTTTGACGTGGGCAAGGCCAGCGGAACCTTGATTGTGGCTCGGCCCCTGGATGCGGAGCAGAAATCAAATTACAACTTGACAGTGGAAGCCACAGATGGGACACGAACTGTCAGCACCCAGGTAATTGAAACACTAATGAAATGGTTGGGGGCTGATTAGTCAGTTGTCGGAGGTTTTTTTTGCCCTCGCGAGAGTAATAGCTGCAGTAAAAGGAGGACTATTGAGTGATGCGGTGCTGTGTGCCATGATGCGTTCAGGTGCTACCTGTGTG
The DNA here is from genome assembly GCF_982586985.1 of Callionymus lyra. Lineage (NCBI taxonomy): Eukaryota > Metazoa > Chordata > Actinopteri > Syngnathiformes > Callionymidae > Callionymus > Callionymus lyra. The sequence goes on along the minus strand of NC_141818.1, from coordinate 47,103,730 downwards.
TGGGGTTTCTATAGGCTTTGAAAGAGCGGTTGACTGTCTTTTTTACTGTATATTTGGTGGTATAAGACGCACTTAAAACTAGTGATTGTTTGATGAAGCTTCATGAAGCAGTTGACGACAGTTCTAATGAAACATAACATCATTTTTAAACTGATGGCGCCACCTACTGACCTCTGAACAACATGACACTGTTTCATGAAGCTTCACCACTACTTGAAACCCTCCACAGTGCGCCTTATAATCTGGTGTACTTTATTTATGAACTTGGGTTGTACTTACTGACCTCGAATCGATTGTATGTGTTACGAGCAAAAAAATCTGTAAACCTGGTATTACTTTGCGAGGCACAGTGGTATAATTCTATGAGGTTCTGTGGTTTTACTCTGCAAGGCTCTTTAGTATCACTCCGCAAGACACGTATTACTCTATGTGGAGTGTAGTATTAGTCCGCGAGGCTAGGTTGTAATACTCACGAGGCGTTTTATTCTGCAATGTGTATTATTAGGGATACAACATAGTATTACTCCTAAGGCACCATGGTATGAATACACAAGGAGAAGTTGTATTATACCACAAGGCGTTGTTGTATTCCTCCGTCGTGGTATTTCACCACCAGATGTAGTAGTACGCGAAGCGCCATAGTATTACTTTGCAAGGCACTGGCTTGGTCTAAAAAGTAACACCATGCTTATGCACAACATCATCCAGTGAACCCTCTGTTTTCATTGATATTGCTGCTTATTATATAGCGCGTCTTATGGTCCAAAAGATATGGTATCATCTACTGTCCTGTCTTCGGTGTCTCCTGCCTCACACCCCAAGTAGCTGGGACAGGCTCCATCCACCCACGAACCACTTGCCAAATACTCTTTGGTTCAGAATCACTTGGAAGTATTTTGATAAAAGCAAGAATATCCTTCATCAAAAGGTCTGCTATTGTATTTGTGAAGAAGAAGAAGATGTAATGCTACTTGAAAATCTTTCCCAGTTTGTTTCAAGCCTTTTTTATTGTCTTATCTCTTTTGCGAAGCGGCTGTGATCACACGCCAAGTTTTTCCATTATTTTTATTTTAGTCACGACCTGCAAATCTGTCTACAACGCATCATCTCTGCTCTCGCAGGAAGCAGCTCAGAGAAAAAAAAACAGGTTGAAGAAAAGTCACACAGTTCACCGTTTCCAGCTAAACAGATGTTGCATCAGCGCAGGAATTTAAACATGCGAGCTGAATTCTGTACAAGCCGTCAGACGATGAATATTTCTGCACGCTAACTGGGAGCAGATGCGATGGCAACATTCAAACTGTTTTGTCCTCTGTCGTCAGAGTGGAACTTCAGAGCACTGTAGCTGGAAAAGAGTCTATTTGTTGTCACTCGGTATGAATAAAGCCTTTCATCATCGGGCTGCTGTGCTCCACTGAGCCCTGGACGAAGCGCCGCCTTCGCTGGCATTTGCCGCTCATCCGCTGAAACTCGTGTCTTTTGTGCTGGACCTTAAGAAGCGGCTCTTTGAATGTCTCACTTTTTTGTCCACCCGTTCAGCACTTTGAACAGAAACGTTTAGGGCATTTTGACTCATGTGACCGGGTCAGGTGAGGGAAAACTTTCAAGCTTCTGAAAAGTTAGAAACGTTCAACGTGACTTATTTAGATTAAAACGACAATTTTGTTGGATTCTGGCCCTTTTCTGATCAGAAGTAGAGGTGTGGGTACAGATGGGAATGCCAACCTCAACAATGAACATGTTTTACTTAAACATTACTATCATTCTCATCTTCACTCCTCTATCCAAGAGCATTCTCTTGCCCTAAGGTGACTCAAGCATGCTGTTGAAGGTTCTCTCTCTTTCTCTGGTTCATCCTCGGTATCAAGTCCGACGAACCGCTGTAGATGTTTTCAGGCAAAGTTCTATTTCGAGCTCTGAGCAAGTAATGTTTTTTTATTACTAGATTTGCTTGAAATACCTAACCCTGTGTTATTTCAGGGTCAAGGTGAACCGGTGGCCCGATATCAAATATGTATGTGGTATCCCTTGTGTTATCTCTGGGTCAAAAAGACCCAGTGACCCAAAAACAAATGTTTGTGTTTGAGGTATCCCTTGTGTTGTCTCTGGGTCATAAAGACCCAGTGACCCAAAAACAAATGGTTGTGTTTGAGGTATCCCTTGTGTTGTCTCTGGGTCATAAAGACCCAGTGACCCAAAAACAAATTGTTGTGTTTGAGGTATCCCTTGTGTTGTCTCTGGGTCATAAAAACCCAGTGACCCAAAAACAAATTGTTGTGTTTGAGGTATCCCTTGTGTTGTCTCTGGGTCATGAAGACCCAGTGACCCAAAAACAAATAGTTGTGTTTGAGGTATCCCTTGTGTTGTCTCTGGGTCATAAAGACCCAGTGACCCAAAAACAAATGGTTATGTTTGAGGTATCCCTTGTGTTGTCTGAGGGGCCAAGATAAACAACCTCCGCCACTGTATTTCTGGAAGCCGGAGAGGTGGTATCAGAGGCAACATAAGGGATACCTCAAAGAAAATAATTCGTTTTTAGGTCACTGGGTCATCTTGACCCAGAGATCACACCGGTCATGAAGGTACCCTTTGGTACGGACAGGTTAGGGTAATAAAATGAATCACACTTCAATCGTAAACTACTTAACTCTCTACAACAATTTTTACATTCACTGCAAACTAATCCAGCACTGGTTCAACCATGAGTCCGCCGACCACTAGGTGGCGACCACACAGTTCATAAATCGATAAACTGCCTAAAAATACAAGAAGAACAAAGGAAAGAAGCAGGTTTTTGTGACCTACAGTATGTAAAAAAAGGTTAGGTATTGTTTTAATGTAATGCAATAGATGTACAGATGTTTTTATCATGGTTATCATTTTGGTCATAATCTCGCAGTCCTACCACGGATTAACCAACATCTCTGCCTTACATGATGTGATATTAGTTATGTCCTTGCAACCTGAAGTCCAGACTCAGATGACCTGAATCCTCAAAGGTAGACGACAGCAAGTCATTAACTGTTTATCATCCAATACTCATTTGTTTTCTTTAAGCGTTCGTATCTCTCGCGTACTTTTGAAAAGCGGTCCGAGCTAATCTTCCTGATCAAACACATGCCGCTTTCCACGTGAATGTTCGACTTATCTCTTTGTCAAATCAAAGTCATGTGGAAACTCTGCAGCCAGACTGGCTGGCCCATTTCCCTTGCTCTGTGGAATGTTTTCTCTTTCTTTCTGGTTTCTAATCCTCTTTGTCTTTCTATTTTTTTTTGTTTAGTTTATATGTACTACATTTTGCCAACTATGAAAAGTGAAAGGTCGGTCTGTTTGTAGAATAAAAAGCAGGGAATAAGGTTAGTTAATCCTGTTTTGGGGTCAAGTTGAAGTGCATACATATTTACCGGCTGGTACTGGGGTTTCCTCTCGATCCTAGCACACAATAAGAACTCAATAAGCAGTTAATTCTACATAAATCACTGCTCATTTGATCTAAGTAGTGTTTTTTTCACCCAAAAAAAAAGAAGATACAACTCCAACGTTCATGTGATTCACGTGTCAAAGAGGGCGCTGGATGCTACCTCCGTCTTCATCTGTCTTTTGACGCGTTGCTGGTGATGTCACGTGGCAGCCAGGAGCTGGAATCACGGCGAGTCCTCCAAACCCTCCCCCATGACCATCACCACCTCATCGCTCCTTGGCTGAGCAGCACTTCAAGCTGCTCGCAATCTGTTCCAGGTCTCCTGTTCCGGGTGTAATCTTAGTTTCCATTACAACAGCTCTCTTTCTCCCTTCAAGTAGTTGAATTAGAGCCAACACATTTTTCATGAGCCTTTTCATTTGAACTGTGTCACCTGAAGACTCAAAGCCTGCATTGAAGAGCAACTATTTTTCATTCAGCGGACTTGATTGATCGATTGAGGATGAAGCAATAAAACCCACTTCTAGAATCAAACCTCAAAGAAGATGTTGTGAAGAAAAAGAACTCAAAATACAATGTTTTCTATGAGCTCTAGAGGAAGCACAAATCTGTTTCTGTAACGTTAAAAATTAATAAACATTATATCATTAATATTAAGTCAATATTCTGTTGAGTAAATAGAAAAGTATAAATAACAGAAATATTAAAGACTGCAACTAAAATAATTGACAAATATTTTGGATTATTATTGTAAATTGTTTGATTACATTGGAAAATGTATTGATTACAGTTAAAACTGTATTGGTTACAGTTGAAAATAGTTTGATTACAGTTGAAAATGTATTGATTATAGTTGAAAATAGTTTGATTACAGTTGAAAATGTATTGATTACAGTTGAAAATAGTTTGATTACATCTGAAAATGTATTGATTATAGTTGAAAATGTATTGATTATACTTGAAAATAGTTTGATTACAGTTGAAAATGTATTGATTATAGTTGAAAATAGTTTGATTACAGTTGAAAATGTATTGATTATAGTTGAAAATGTATTGATTATAGTTGAAAATGTATTGATTATAGTTGAAAATAGTTTGATTACAGTTGAAAATGTATTGATTATAGTTGAAAATAGTTTGATTACAGTTGAAAATGTATTGATTACAGTCGAAAATAGTTTAATCACAATTGAAAATAGTTTGATTACAGTTAAAATATATTGATTACAGTTGAGAGTTTTTTGATAATGGTTGGCAATAATTAAATAGCAGTTGAAAATTCTATTAGGGTTTGAAATTGTTTATTTTAATGGTTAATAGTTAATAATTGGTTGATTCGATTTTAAAATTGCAGAATTACGAGAAATTGTCAGATTGTATAAACTTTACAAATACACTGTAAACTGAGGAAAAGGACAATATAAATGTTTAATAATAATCAAATAACAAAACCATTTTTAAATGCACTCTTTACCTCTTTGGCAGCAAACATTCCTGCTGTACTTTTCCATTGTGCATCTCCACCTGTAAAGTTCTACTGACAGTGGACTTTGCACAAAGACTACACAGTTCTGTCTTCACCATTGTTCCTGCTGCTGCACTATTTAGTGTTTTTAAGGAGAACCATTCCCTTTGAAGCCATGTCAGATTCCTTTGAAAGAACTGGGAAGTTTGTGTTTAACGGCTCTAAGACAATATGGATTTCTTTTTCTCCCTCATCCTCACAAAACTATCAGCTCCTCGCACCTTAGCCCTGATTTACACTGCCTTTATCTGCCACTCTTCAGACGGTCTGCACCGCTTGTATTGTCTAAATGTGTGTAGAGTAGGAAGGACCGAGTTGTTCAAATCTCATGTGTGTGTGCGTATCTTAACGATTGTGAGTCTGCCGCTTGTGTTGGCACACCAGACGTATCTGTCGTTACTCATGACTGATGGAAAAAGTGCATTTATCACAGATTACAGTCTCTGCACAACAGTGTCTTATTGTAGATTTGGAAACCAGCTCTTATGACTCCGGCAGCGCCGCCTACACTCCTAGATGACATCTGTGATCCACGGCAGGACTGCCAAAATCACAGAAAGCAGCAGATTGTAAATGTTATCACTCCTGTCAGTTAGTCTATATTTGTCTCTGGTGTTTACAGACAGAGCTTAACACACAGTGTAATGGCAAAGACTCCGAGTGCGTTTGCTTATGGGACTTCCCCCCCCTAGTGTCTGGTATGCAGGTGACTAATCTGAGCTGATCCCTTTGTTCACCATGTTTTGGAAGCTTTTGAAGCCCTTTGCTGGTTGGAAAGCACAGACAGCATTCCAGTATCTCACCATAAACCTCTGTCGGAAGTCCAACAGGCGAGTGGTCTGCCGTGATAAAACATTGTCCCAGTAAAATGCACTGGTGTGGGAATCAAACGGAGTTGAGCTGAGCAAGCATTTTTGAAATAAAAACGTGTAAAAAAAAACAAATACACATTTGGAATTAGCTTTAATATATGAGCTGCCATTTAGCAATGGGTTTAATTAACTGGACTCTAGACAAGTCCCTCGCTTAAGCTTTCTTCAGCATTCATTATGTTTAAAACTTTTACGACCGAGAGTAATCATCAGGCGATTGCTTTTTCCATCCAATGCATTGATCCTGCGTGTCAGTGCACAACCTCTTCGTATTCTTTGTAAAAACGATTATAGAGAAAGCCGTTTGGAACAGATAATGAGTTAAGGAGCTGTCCTTCATCACGTCATCAGCACTTCATTGAACAGAAATAAACAAATAATAAGATAAAAACAATTGAATCACATACAAAGAAATATCTCGCTTTCAACTAGTGTAAGTAAGTAAGTAAGTCCTTTCTGGACCAGGGTCACAAAGCGCTTGAACAATCAAAAGAAATACACATTTAAATATGCCTACAAACACAGGAGTTCCAGAAAATGTAGGAAGAAGCCCGAACAAATAAAAATGTCTTTCTGTTTCTTGAAGGAGTCAGTAGATCCATCAAACGCAGATAAGGTGGAAGATCGATGCAATAATATAAGAATTATTAGATAATACAAGATTTGACACCATTTAGTGAGGTATTTTTACTTTAACATGTGGGTCAAGTCAACCCGCTGGCTCGAAAAAAGATGCGTTTGAGGATTGGGTGGGGCTTGAGCAAATTTTGTGTAAATATTTCAATGAAAAGTGAGATTTGTACAAACAGACACATACTGGTGATACAGTAGAGTCCAAGATCTATTTAAGACAAACTTAACTCAACACATTATTTGACCTTTAACTAGGATTGCATTTTTCAAATTGTTTTTCCATTGCCAATAACATGAATTCCTCAGAAATGCCAACCATAAAATTGGAGTACTTATCCATTCATGGCATGCCTTTAAATGCCTCGAAGAAATATAATGACGGCTTGATGTGTTCTGTGTGATCTTTTAGGTGCTAATCCGTGTCATTGACACCAACAATCACCGGCCTCACTTCTCCAAGCCGGTGTATGAAGTCAGTGTTCCCGAAGATAGTCCTGCAGGGACTGAAGTGTTGCAGATCAGTGCAGTGGACGAAGACGAGAAGAACAAGCTGACCTACACGCTCCTGAGCAGCACAGATCCCTTCAGCCTGAGAAAGTTCAAGCTGGATCCCGGAACGGGAACCCTGTACACGGCTGAACCCCTGGATCACGAGACGATGCGCAGCCATATTCTCACCGTCATGGTAAGGAATCAAATGTGAAATTGTCATTTTCACTTCCTGCTTTTATTCACACGTTCCCCAACAGGTACGAGATCAGGACATTCCAGTGAAGAGGAACCTTGTCCGAGTTATGATCCACGTGGAGGACGCCAATGACAACGCTCCCTGGTTCATTGGCGCACCCTACTCCGGACGCGTGTTCGAGTCGGCGGCTGTCGGATCGGCTGTGCTGCAGGTCGCGGCTCTGGACAAAGACAAAGGCCAGAACGCAGAAATAATTTACAGCATTGAGTCAGGTAAAAACAGGCAAATCTACAAAGTACAAAAGTGTCAAACACTGCCGCCATTGTTTCCGAGCTGTCATCTTGGAAAAATGTATGAATCATGCTGAGTTCCACATCCCACTGGGCCGGATCATGAATGGAATAGTCAAGGACATTGACTAGATTGTCAGATCACACACAGCTTTTCCCTCAGGGGTTTGTTTTATAAAGTGTCCTCATGCAGCGTTAAATCTAAAACATACAGAAAGCTTATTTGAAAAGAGTTAATTGACCCACTTGTGGGATTGGAAACTATTATGTCAGGAATCAAATAGAATGCTTATTCTAGCCCTAGCTTTGAATACAAATCTATATCAATTTTATCTTGCCCTTTAAAGTATATACTTTATTGAGTATTGTTTTGATTAATTAAGCGCTATGTGACCCTGGTCTGGAAAAGCGCTATACAAATAAAAATGACTTACTTACTTGCACTTTCCGCACTTTTTTCATAAATAAAATTGCCCCAAGTGTGGTCAGGAATCTTGTGACTAAATACTAACATATTTTACTGAGACACCTAAATAAATACATTTAATACAACATATTTTGCGTTCAATGACCTTCGATATGGATTTTTAATTAATTGATATGGCGTGTTATTTTATCGATAACATGTATCAATAAAATAACTTCTTAATACTTCATCAACTTAGACAATCGCAATGTATCTATTGATGTGTACTATACTGTGACGTTCTGGCCCATGTGTACATCAAGCCGGAATATAATAGGTTTAAATCGTTTTTTTCTGTATTTCAGGAAACGTAGCAAACTCCTTTGCCATCGACCCAGTTCTTGGAACAATAACTGTTGCAAAGGAACTCAGCCGGAGCAGCAAGAACGCGTTTGAACTCACCGTCAAGGCACTTGACAAAGGCGCGACCCCACTTTCAACCACCGCCACTGTGAACATTCTCGTTACTGTCTCTGACAACGCCGCTCCCAGGTTCACTGAAAAGGAGTTTTCTGCGGAAGTCAGTGAACTGGCCCAACCAGGGAGATTCGTGAGCTTGGTGTCGGTGGTCAGTCAGTCGTCTGTTTTCTATCAGATAAAAGGCGGGAACATTAACAACGTGTTTGACGTGAATCCAAACTCCGGAGTGATAGTGACCCAGAAGCCTTTAGATTACGAGGTGATGCCACAGTACAAGCTCATCGTCCAAGGCACCAACATGGCAGGACTTTCTAGCAACACAACGCTTACCGTTCACATCAAGGACGAAAATGACAACGCACCTGTTTTCACCCACAAGGAATTCAAAGGAGTGATCAGTGAGTCCGCACCCGTCGGAAGTGTGGTTCTGACTCGCGAAAACACTCCTTTCGTCATCCAAGCAGTAGACGCTGATTGTGACCACAACGCAATGCTTGTCTATCGGATCGTGGAGCCGTATGCGTTGAACTACTTCGCCATTGATTCAAGCACTGGAGCGATAAGAACTACAACCGCCTTGGATTACGAAGAAAGGAATCTTTTCCGCTTCACTGTGCAAGTCCACGATTTGGGAATGCCACGCCTGTTTGCGGACACGGCCGCGAACGTCACCGTCGAGGTGATTGACATCAACGACCGTTCTCCAGTTTTCAGTCAAGGTCTCTACGAGGCGACGCTTATAGTGCCGACATACAAAGGAGTAGAAGTTATCCAAGTGAACGCTACTGATTTAGACTCTGCACCGAATTCCAAGCTCATTTTCTCAATATCCGAGGGCAATATAGGGGATAAATTCGACATCGATCAAGTCTCGGGCATAATATCTGTGCTGAATATGACTCAGCTGAGGAGCAGATATGAATTGAAGATCAGGGTTTCTGATGGAAAATTTTCAAACGTTGCCACCGTAAAGATTAATGTGAGAGAGAACAAGGGAGGAAAGATTAAGTTCACCAGAGAATCCTATCAAGCCTATGTGAAGGAAAATTCCCCGGAAAAGAGAACTCTTGCCGTCATTGCTGCTGTTGGCAATCAAGTCAATGAACCCTTGTTCTACAAAATTCTGAACCCTGATAGTCGGTTTGAAATAGGCTACACATCCGGGGTTTTCTCTTCGACTGGAATTCCATTTGATCGCGAAGTTAAAGACAAATTTGATTTTATTGTTGAGGTGACCAAGGAGGACAAATCGGTAGAAGGAGCTCATGTTGTCGTCACTGTGAGGGTGGAGGATGTCAATGACAACCCACCGATGTTTATGAACCTGCCCTATCACGCCCTGGTTCAAGTGGACGCGGAAGAAGGTCATGTGATTCGACAGGTCAGTGCCGTGGACAAAGACAAGGGCCCAAACGCAGCTATTCATTATTATCTTAAGCATCACCAGGAGCATTTTAAAATCAGCTCCGCCGGTGAGATTACCCTGATGAAGAAGTTTGACAACGCCGCTGTCGACACAGAGTTCCTGATTGTAGTCGTAGCTGAGGACAATGGTGATGCTCCGTTCTCAGCCGAAGCTGAAGTGCCAATAAGAGTCGTGAACAAGGCAACGCCTGTGTTTGAAAAGTCTTTTTACAGGATTGAAATCCCTGAAAATATCCAGTTGCACACACCAATTCTTCATGTAATAGCCAGTGACTCCGAAGGCCCACGTATTGTTTACACCATCTCTGAAGGAGATCCTTTCAAACAGTTTTCTATTGATTTCAACACAGGTGTCATTCACGTTGTTGAGCCTCTGGACTTTGAGACACATCCTGCTTATAAACTCAGTATACGAGCCACAGACTCTCTAACCGGAGCACACTCTGAGGTTTTTGTAGACATTATTCTGGAAGACGTTAACGACAATGTGCCAATTTTCCTATCTAAAGCCTACTACGCTAATATTTCTGAGGCAGCCATCATTGGAACGTCGGTCTTGCAAGTTGAGTCCAAAGATTCTGACACCGGAAACAACCAAGAGGTGTTCTATCAGTTGGTGGAGGAGAACGGGGGGAGTTCTGACTATTTCACCATTGACCGTAGAACTGGGATCATTTCAACAAGCAAAGCTCTCGATTATGAGGACATTCAACGGCACGTGCTGACGGCTCACGTGGTAGACGGAGGTGTTCCAGCTCTCTCCAGCGAGATCATCGTGACCATAGATGTGACGGACCTCAACGACAACGCCCCCTTATTTACAGAGCACATGTATAAAGCTACCATCAGCGAACTGGCGTCACGTGGCCACTTCGTGACCCAACTCCAGGCATCTGATGCAGACAGCTCAGATTCAAACAAGCTGCAATTTGCTATCATCTCTGGAAATGAGGATCAAAACTTTGCCATTGACAAGAAAACAGGTGCCATCGCCATTTCGAACCATAGAAGACCACACATGCAACCGAAGTACAACCTCAACGTGTCTGTGACGGATGGTGTTTTCAGGAGCTCAGCCATTGTGGACGTCAAAGTCATAGGTGCAAACTTCCATAACCCTACCTTCGCTCAAGTGGAATATGTTGTCGAGCTGGTGGAAAACTCACCCATTGGTACTCTGGTGGCAGAGGCTAAAGCGACTGACAATGACGAAGGCATATATGGACATATAACATACCGGATCGTTAATGATTTCGCAAAAGACAAGTTTTCTATCAACGGCGATGGAGCGATTTCTACTCTAGAGACCCTGGATCGAGAGAATTCAATAGAGAAGGTCATCCCTATTTTTGTCACAGCAAAAGATGGTGGCGGAAAAGTGGGCTTTTGCATTGTAAATGTTATTCTAACCGATGTCAATGATAATGCTCCGCAGTTCAGGGCTTCTGAGTATAAAGCAGCAATTGCATCCGATGTCCCGAGGGGAACCTCTGTTGTTAAAATCGCTGCATCGGACATGGACGAGGGAAGCAACGCTGACATTGAGTATACAATTGAGGCAGATGCAGAGAATGTTGCAGAAAACTTTGAGGTCAACTCTGCTTCTGGTGTCATCACGACCAAAGAAAGTCTAATCGGACTTGAAAGTGAACTCTACTCCTTCTTTGTCAGAGCAAAGGACACTGGGAATCCACCAAAACACTCCCTCGTGCGGGTTTACATCCGGATTGTGCCTCCAGAAACGCCAATTCCAAAGTTCTCCGAAGTACAATACCGTTACACAGTTGCTGAAGACATTCCAATCGGCTCAGAGATTGATGTGATTCAGGCCGAGAGCGAGCACCCTCTCACTTACAGACTTCTGAGAGGCAACACACCGGAGAGCAATGCAAATGAAGTTTTCGTTGTAGACCAGGAGACTGGCGCTCTGAAGGTCCAGAAAAGCCTTGATCATGAGACTACAAAGTGGTACCAAATGACTTTGCTTGCAGAGTCCAAGCTAGAGCATTATGAGGTTGTTGCATCTGTAAATATAAACATTCAGGTGAAAGACCTGAACGACAACAAGCCTGTTTTTGAGTCGAGTCCGTATGAGGCGGTCATTCTGGAAAACCTCCCAAGTGGATCACAAGTAATTCAAGTCAAAGCTAATGACTTGGATTCAGGAACAAATGGGCATGTCCTTTATAATTTCGATGCTCAGCAGGATGTCCCCGAGATCTCCGAACTTTTTGCCATCAACAGTCAAACGGGTTGGATAACCACTTTAAAAGATCTTGACTGTGAGAAAGTGAACAAATATCTCATCACCGTGCTAGCCACAGACCAAGGCGATCGAATCCAGCATGTGACCAGCACCAAAGTGGAGGTGACCGTCGCCGACGAGAACGACAACCCGCCCCGATTCACCGCAGAGATTTACAAAGGAACAGTCAGTGAAGATGATCCACCTCCCAGTGGCGTGATCGCTATATTGAGCACCACCGACGACGATTCAGAAGACGCCAATAAGCAAGTGGCCTATTTTATCACTGGTGAGTGTAATGTTGCCTATTATGATACACAGTGTGCGGCAAAATTGTTAAAAGGTCTTTTTTTTATTCGTAACAGCTGGCGACCCTCTCGGTCAATTTGCTATTGAACACATCCAGAATGAGTGGAAGGTCTCGGTGAGGAAGCCATTGGATCGTGAAGAAAAGGACAATTATCTTTTGAACATCATCGCCAGCGATGGCATCTTCACAGCAAAGTCCATCGTGGAGGTCAAAGTACTGGACGCCAACGACAACAGTCCAGTCTGTGACAAGGTCTGATCAAATACATTTTATTTAATCAAACAGAGTCCCTTCACTGTTGTTTTTTTTTACAGTCTGTGTATAGCGAGAGCATCCCAGAGGACTACCCTGCCAGTCGACTCATCCTGCAGGTCTTTGCTACTGACGCAGACATTCGCTCAAACGCCCAGATTTCCTATGAGCTGCACGGAAGTGGATCAGAATTGTTCTTCATTGACTCCGACACAGGTGTGTATTTCATGCGGGGCTTTTTAAATAAACAATGTCTTGATTTCCTGTGGACCATTAAACATTTACAGAAGCACAAACAACAGTTTGTCTGGGACTATTCCAGGACATCAAAAAAATGTCAAAGTTTAAAATAGATGTACTTGCGATGAAAGCTCCCCTCGCTTCACTGCTAATGAACATGTGGTGTGGAACTGGTGGCGGGTTTTTTTAGCGCCCAACGTTGATCAAACCACGACCTACTTCAAAGTTTGTGCAAAACAGTTGAAACTAATGGAGGCAGTACGTGGTTTTATCTCAGCCCACGCTCGCTTCTTGCCACAGAACAGTAGTTATGGTGTGATGAAGCTTCATGAAGCAGTGTCATGTTGTTTAGACGTCAGCAGGTGGCGCCATCAGTTACAAAATGATGTGTGCAGAGACCGCCATCTAGTGGAAAATAATGACACTGCTTCATGAAGCTTCATCAACATTGAATTACATTATATGACCTTTTTTTTAATGTTTAGCTTTTCTGAAATTTTATTTTGCTTTGGGTATGAGGTTACTGCTACAACTATGCTGTACTCTTGACTTGTTATTTTTAGTTGAAAGTATTACCACATGGTTACCTCCTAGTGGCTGACTACTGGTTAAACCAACCAACATGGAGCTGAGAAACTATCTTATGACAGGTTTTATGATCGCCTTCTGAAAGAATGATGTCGTTAACATTTTGTTCCAACCCTTTTCATCTTTTTCATAATCACAGTAACATATGCTTGACTTTACAATTAGCTCCTCAGTTATACTGGAGAGATATTCATCACTGGGGTTAGGTGCAGTCTCACTCTGCTTTTCAACTCCTAGAAAGATGAAAAATAAGATGCTTTTTTTTCTCAACCAGGCTAATTAGAGGCAGCACTTAATGTCAGAGAAGTACAGCAGTTAGAGAAGCTTTATAAAAATACATGATCATGTTCTTTCATGTTGAGTTTCCTCAGTTTCTCATTTGAACCTGTGGCAAATGTCAGGAACTCAATATGACTTGATGTTTTTCTGTGTCGAGTTAAAGCGAAACTCCTTCGATATGTTCTCTTAGGCGAGCTGAAGACTTTGCAGCCGCTCGACCGAGAGGAGCAGAGCGAACACAGGTTCAAAGTGCGAGCGGTGGACGGCGGAGGCCGCTACTGCGAGGCGGACGTCCACATCACCGTGGAGGACGTCAACGACAACGCGCCCGAGTTCTCCGCCGATCCCTACACCCTGACCATCTTCGAGAACACGGAGACGGGCACATACGTGGCTAAACTGCAGGCGACTGACGTGGACAAAGGTGAGGACTGATGCAAATACATTCCGTGTCAATGTTACCTGAGTTTTGCAAAAGTAGTTACAACCTTACACACTGTAAACCTGAGGGTAATGGAAAAACCCTACACTGTAGTCCTGCGGCCATACATCGACATCACATTTAATAGGCATGTGGAATTATAGAAAACATGGAATTTCACGACCGAGTGCCCTCACAATTAATAGCTTCATTACACTCTAATGATTTTCTTCACTCTGAGCTGTGAAGGTCCGTTGCAATTTCCTACTGCCTGGTACACAGCCACAGGGCTTTTCTTTTAACTAACCTTTCAGCCAGCTTTGTCAAGCATTGAGGAGCATGAGGAGATAAGACTGAGAACTTAAACCATTCAGTAACAGACATATAAGCTCCTCAGGACTTAAGCCAGGAGGCTTTTTGGCCTGTCATTTCCGATTAAACCTCCAGTTTAGTATAACCGCCCATTTTGCTGAAAGAAAACATTTACTGTCAAAGTAAAAAAAATCACACTTTCCTACTCTGGCCCATTTTTCTAATGTTTTTTTTATACTTCAGAGCTTGCCAGAATCTCATGGATCTCTATTTTGGTCTTTTTTAAGGACAAATATGCCTGGATTTCTATGAGCCTTACAGTAGGAAAAAAAAAGTGTGACATCTTGAAGTCAATATTATCCATTTGAAATCTTTGATGTTTTTTCACTGGAAATAACTAAACAATGTCCAGTCTTAAAAGCTTCCATTGTTCATTTTATAACACTAACTGGCACAATAAACCACACTATCCACTATCCACTGAAATACTTTTCTCCTAACAAGTAGGAATCTCTCATTTAATCTGTATTCCAATGTTTTATGCTCAACCCAGAAATAATCTGTACTGGGTTAAAAGTGTCTTGACCTTTTTTTTTTAAACATGGGCTTCTCTTAAAAGACGAGCAAGAGTCAGATTTAACAATGTGATTAGACCTAGTTCACGAGCCTTCAGTCAAGCCTCGCCAAAGATATGCAAACCAAAGAGAAATGAAGTCGCTTCATCTTCAATCAATGTTTGACTCTGAGTCTTTTGGCACTCAGGTGCTTCAGGTTCCTGTGATCTTGCTGCCCACTTGGATAGGATATGTTTGCTGCTGTTCAGTCCTTCCGCTGCTAGAACCTCTCAGACACAGGACTTATCAGCGAGAGTGCAGTCGAACCAGACAGACACTCCAGACTCATGCCCTTGATTTCTGATAAACTAAACAGCCACAGCAAATTCCAGAGAGGAATGTGTTTTCACATGACTTCCATCAGTCTGGCTCTTGATATGATTATGTCCACCTCAGATGATAGACAGTTTACCACTGCACAGTTATATATTAAAACAGTTCTTTGGACTCACATTCACAAGACATTATAATACATTTACACGTCTTTATAAATACATTATGACATTTGACAATAGTGATGGTACTAATGAAGCTTCATGAAGCAGTGTCATTATTTTCAGAGTCCACTAGATGGCGGTCTCTGCACTATTTTCCTTTGTTTCAAACGACTGTTCTAATGAAACATCATTTTTTCACTGATGGCGCCACCTACTGACCTCTGAACAACATGACACTGTTTCATGAAGCTTCATCAACACACTAGTTTACAATCATCATGTTAATTTATTTCAAGTTTTGGATTGATAGATAGATCGGGACACAGTCTTGTACGTTTAAATAACTAATAACACTGTATATGGTTGATTTGAATATCGTTTTAGAATGTAATACTATATTATTTGTTATTACATTGTTATTGAAAAACAGATACCCACTTAAAGCTTTCAAAAAACTTTGACCATATACATTAGTTACCATCCTGACGTCTTCTCAAAAAGCCTTAAACATGCATATATAATATTATATATAATGTGATGAATGAAACTATAACTTTAGAACAAATGAAAATGCTCGCCAGTGGAAATATCTGCTGAAACTTCTGATTTCTGATGAGACACCACTTGAGCATTAGTGGCACTTAGTTCTGCCACATAAAAAGAGTAGCACAGGAAAGTGGCACTTGCATGATAAATGGCCATGAAATGTCTTCATTGGCATAACAACCACCTTCTTAAAGAGATGCCCTGCAAGTATACCTGTGATCAATATTTGTCTTATTGCGTATTTCTGTATGTGAACGTCAAATAGTTAATAATGACCAACCTCTTGTTTCAGGTCTAAATAGCAACATCCTCTACTCATTAGTGGATTCTGCAGATGGATTTTTCTCCATCGACGAGAGCACCGGAGTGATCAGTCTTGAGCGTCCTCTGGACAGAGAGGTCCAGGCCGTCTATGACCTGAGGGCTCGAGTCAGTGACCAGGGTTCGCCTCGCCTCTCGTCCCTCTGTCACGTCGTCATCTCGGTCCTGGACATCAACGACAACCCGCCGGTGTTTGAGCATCGGGAATACACGGCCACGCTTTCCGAGGACGTCTCTGTGGGAACCCAGGTGCTGAGAGTGCAGGCCGCCAGTCGAGACATGGAGGCCGGCGGAGACATTTCCTACAGCATCATCAGTGGGAACGAGCACGGCATGTTCAGCGTCAACCAACACTCGGGTATGTGTCTTCATTTCTTTACTTTAATTACTACTTGATAGACCATAAAGAACAGTATATTCTTTGAGTACCAGTTTTTCTACAGACAACACCTTCTGTTGTCTCTGGGTCAAGGTGAACGAGCTCCATGGCTTTAATAAATACATACGCAGTGGTGGTGGTTGTTCACCTTGACACAAAACACATTTGTTTTCAGGCCTTCAAGTCACCTTGTCCCTGAGATGACACTAGTGATGGTCTGATGAAGCTTCATGAAGCAGTGTCATTATTTTCAGAGTCCACTAGATGGCGGTTTCTGCACTATTTTCCTTTGTTTTGAACAACTGTTCTAATGAAACATCATTTTTAAACTGATGGCGCCACCTACTGACCTCTGAACAACATGACACTGTTTCATGAAGCTTCATCAACACACACTCAGACACACCTAGTATTTTCTATATAGTATATTACTTGATGTTTCGGTTGCATTAAATGTAAACAAACGTTTTTTTTAATATTGTTTTTGTTGGATTATTTTTTGTTCTTCTTTCTCAGTTTTATTTTAATTTAATTGTTTACTCTGTATAGTTTCTTCACTCAGAGTTCCTTGTGAAATATGGACTCATTGTGGGACGCATGAGTTGCAGAAATAAAAGCGATAAAGTAAAAAAATATGTAGAATATGACTCATTTACAAGAGCTCAAACAGAAACGATCCAAAAACAGCAGAGACGATAGAGTAGAGATATAATATTAGAATAAGTAAGTGACCGGGAACATTTTGTTGTCATGTTTTGTTGTATGCTTTTTGTTCCAAATATAATGAGGTTCAGGTAAATGAGCTGTAGTCCTGTGTGTGCCGTGCTACTGTCGAGGGAGCCCAGGAGACCAAGACTAGTGTCAGAATGAAGTAAAGCTGACAGGGAACTTCATCTTACACAAAAATTCTTCCATACTTTCCATGTATTCTCTAATATTGCGAGACTGTTTTTGAGTCTAAACTTGGTAGAAAATTCCCTCTTGAGACATGTGACAATATAACAATAAGCGTCACATCCCAGCGTCTCCCCGGCTAACCACTGTCTTCTCCCTCTCAGGCGACATTTTTGTGATTGAGCCGCTGGACTACGAGACCTCTCATGAATACTACATCACAGTAGAAGCTACAGACGGCGGCTCACCTCCTCTCAGCGACATCGCCACTGTCAACATCAACCTGACAGACGTCAACGACAACCTACCCGTCTTCAGTCAGGCTGTCTACACGGCTGTCGTCAGTGAAGATGCAGAGCTGGGAAGAACAGTGTTGACGGTGAGAGATGTTCTCCAGGATGTCCTCTCCTTTGACATTATTTGCTTGTTTTCTACCTATTTAAAGTGCCGTCATGCGTCAGCACCTGTGGCTAATCAACACCTGGTTAACTCAGTTAATTTTGGACTACATGCTCTTCATGCTCGCTGCACTTTGTTCTTATGCGGGAACAAATGTCTGTTTAATTAAAGACTTATAATCCCTTAAGATCATCGTCAAGCAGCGAGTCCTTGAGTGAAGAAAATCCCTTTTTAAAAACATCTCACCGTACCTGGTGTAAATACAGTCGTTAAACTGAGCAACGTATTCAATGTCAAAATATTACCTTTTGAAGTAGTTTGATCCCTCAATTGTGGAAATAATTAACGTTTTCTAACAAAAATAAGTCTTTTTTTTTGTAATATAAATACCATATCAAATGGCATATTACATATCAAATTAAAATCTGACATGTCATTTTAAAAACGCAAGTTAATGAAAGTTGGCCACTGTGGCATCTTGTCAGAAAAGTGTCAGACCTTAGTTGACCTTGGTTGATGCTGCAGATGAAGGTTTCCAGGGGGCAGGAAGTCTGGATCTCTTCGCCTCAGTGGCTGCCACTCCCCCTGACCTCAGGTCATTGTTTAAAAAAAAGAGAAATATCTTGGCTGAGGTTTTACTACAATTACATTTTTGGAGACTAACGTAAGGATTATCGTGTGTAATTACACGTATTTTGTGGTAACATTTTCCTCTGGGGTGTCATTTGTAAATTGTTACCTGAACAATGTGTTTTTCAGATTAAGTATAGCATTTAACATTGTTTTGTGTTTGTTCCTAACTGACAAATCCCTAATGATTTATTGATCGGCAGGTCTTTGCTGAGGACGCCGACGGTCCGGGGTACCATCACGTTCGATACTCCATTGTGGACGGCAACAAAGGGAGCCCCTTTAGCATCGATCCTACCAGGGGAGAGTTGAAAGTTGCTCAGCAGCTTGATAGAGAAAAAGTAAGCAGACACTTGAGAAGCAAAATATTGACAGCTTTAAAAACTTGCCTAATCATAATTATATGGAAAAAAAAGTATTTTTCTGATCAATTCCTCTCGTTGAGGCTTAAATAGAAGAGGTACCTCACAGTCGAGAAGTATGGAGGTATTTGGATGTTTTTTAAGTGTCTTTTTGGACGAAGATGAAGCGTAAACAACTGAGCTCCAGTCGCAGCATTACAAAGGTAGAGAGGGTCTTACTGCCTATAACGCTTAAAAGGAACAGATTATTTTGAAAATAATCCCAATCCTTAGTCGACGTGAGAGTGAGAAGAAAGTTAGTGAAATTTAAACTTTCACTTCTACTTTTTTTCACCTCTGTTCATTAGTATTGTAGAGAAGTGAAGCCGTTAAAGATTCTTTGACAGCTTATGTTTCACGATCCCCATGAATATCTGCCTAAAAGAACGCTGTTGACTCTCCAGACTTCAGGGTACACCCTCATGGTGCTGGCTTCAGACAACGGGGTCCCTCCTCTCTCCAGCAGCGCCGTCATCAACATCGACATCTCGGACGTCAACGACAACCCACCTCTGTTCTCCCAGGCTAACTATAGCCTCATCATCCAGGTGAGGAGGGAAAATAGGCCGATGCTCGATTACACCTGACGGGAATTGAAATGAGATCGGGAGCAAAAGAATAAGTATTGAAGTAGACAAAGGATTAACATGAAGGAATAATGGAAGACCATGAGTAGAATATCAAGGAGACGGTAGAAGCTGAACAAGGCGCATATATTAAAGGCTCTTGTTCAGAAAATAATTTGTGTGAATGAAGCTTGAATATAAATCGAGACAATGATCGTCTGGATCCAATTGATCAATTAATCCTTTTAGATGAAAAAGAAGAAACATAGTATTCAATACAAACTACACCACTTTTCTAGTGCTTTCATTTGATTTATTTAGTTTAATTAAATATTCCACAAAATGGTGTAAAGATAAACGTGTGAGTGAATAAAAATTAACCATGTTAAGTAGTATGTTAAGATTATTTACAAGAAAAACCATGAATATACATGGGTTCAAAAATAATAATAATAAAAAATAGTTAGGCTTTTTATTAAATAACATTATGAATACTTCATAAATATGTTTTGTAGTACACATAATAATTAGAGATTATATATTTAAACATATATTGAACATAACATATTTTACATTTTTTAAATGGGAATGTTTCTTAAGTTCTGTGTCAGTAACAAGACCATAAAGCAACTCATATTTTGGTGCATTATTTCAGTTTTGGTGTCATTTTTACGTGTATATTTTTATCTAAAATACAAAGATTTAACCTGTAATTAAAAATATAGCCATGACAGTGATTAACTTTACTCACGTTAGTTACAATTGACAATTAAGACCCAGAATAATATTAAAAGAGCATAACTCTGATATAGTGTATTACAATGGCAACATATCAAAGGTTATTTTAATAAAAGACCATTTATAAATATGATCTTTTTCATTCTTTAAGCACATTTTCAAGTTCCGGTTTGGAACTGGTCATGGATAAAACATGTATGATACCAATCCTAATGTACAGCCTAACATCACTGAGAACAACAAGTGATAGAAGACAATAAACAAACACCCACTAATAATGTACATCCATCATTGTATGTGTATAAAAAACAATCGGTGAATACAAATGAAGAGCCGACAAAAGCCTCCTCATATGTGCTCACCAAGCCTTTTTATATTCCACAGGAGAATCGACCCGAAGGCACGAGTGTTCTTCAGCTGATGGTCACCGACGGGGACGCCTCTTACAACGGACCACCTTTCACCTTTGCCATCGTGGACGGGAACACGGACGACGCGTTCCACATCGATCCGCAAGGAGCTCTGATTTCAACAGGGTTGTTGAGAAAGCAGAAGAAAGATAACTACCTACTTCAAGCACGGGTGAGACACGAGTGCAGTGGGTTCATGGATATGAAGGTCCAGCCGGAGCTGGAGCTGATTCAGTTGCATGTTTGCTCAACAAAGATTTACTCGGAGTTACAAAGTTGTTGTTATGTTTAGGTGTCGGACAGCGGGAAACCTCAGCTCTCGTCCACGGCCTTCATCGGCGTGCGAGTGATCGAGGAGAGCATCTTTCCTCCCGCCATCCTCCCGCTGGACGTCTTCGTTTCCACCGCCAGCGACGAATACCCCGGCGGGGTCCTGGGCAAGATCCACGCCACCGACCAGGACATCTACGACACGCTGACCTACAGCCTGGCTCCGTCCTCCGGCAACGCCATGTTTTCGGTCTCGGCCTCCGACGGCAAAGTCATCGCCCTGCAGCCGCTCGACGTCGGCCACTATCCTCTCAACGTCACCGTGACGGACGGCCGCTTCACCACGGCGGCGGACGTGAACGTGCACGTCCGGCAGGCCACGCGCCACGCGCTCGACAACTCCATCGCCGTACGCTTCGGGAATATCGCAGCTGAGGAGTTCATAGGAGACTACTGGCGTAACTTCCAGAGAGCCCTGAGGAACATCGCAGGTGTGAGGAGGAGTGAGGTCCAGCTGGTGAGTCTGCAGACTTCGGAGCAAGGAGATCTGGATGTTCTGCTGACTCTGGAGAGGTCTGGCACCCCCTATCAGTCACAGGAGGTGAGACGTTATGAAAGGAAAACACTCATGTGCCCTAATAAGTAGGGCTGCACCGACCATCATTTTTGAGGCTGATAATTATCTGAGAGTTTCAACAGTTCAGATTATTGCCAAATTCTTTTTACCTTTAGCAACATGAACACAGTTTTTTCATTACTTTTTTTTATCACACAAACCAATAAATAACAATGCAACAACCTTTATAGGACAATAGTTAAAAAAAAACGAACTCTATATGTTAAATCAAATAAAACAAAAAAAAAAGTGAGGGTAGAAAGTAAACAAAGTTATTTCTTCAATAATGGCCTGTTTTTCTTCACTAGAAAAGGGCTTTTCTGTTCCATCACATGACAAACAGCTTCTCCTCATTCAAGCAAATTGCTTTTTATAGAAACCCCTTGTGCTCATTTTGTGTTTATTAGTTCATAGAAGTGACGCGTGTTTCAGTGTTTCGCTCGCCACAGCAATTCCGACGTCCTTGTATGCATCGTTCACGTATGACAAAAAGGTTTTTGGAGTAATAACCTTTATATCATCGTTGTTCTGAATGTTTCGTCTCACATTATTAAATGCCGGGTGAGTGTCTGCTCACAACCGCCGCTCCGATTAGAGAGACACCAGATTTGTCACAATAGAGTTGTATTTCAATGATTCATCCAGAGAATGGTATCTGTAAATAACAATACACAAATATTACAATAAATACAGAACAAATACTGTATGTTAACATTCACACTGTATAAGACTATGAATGATTTCTTAACAATCAAATCTCAATAAACGAAACGCGTTTAATACAAACAAAGATGTCATTAAATCGCTATTGAGGCGCATCTATAAACGCACACGAACCGCAGCTGCAGCCGCACAAACACACACACACATGGTTCTACAAAGGATGTTTCCAGTACAAAAAATGCTCATATATTTATATATACAGTTGTTATATTTTATATCCTACATCTATCAAGGCCGTTTTGATCTTTGCCAGTAATTTCATTTAAAAACACATTTCTCTTCATCCCTTCAGGTTGTTTTCCGGAAGTTGAATTCCTCCGCCGCGGTGATCGAGGAGATGACCGGCGTCCGGATTTTAAGGGTGGTGCAAAAGCTGTGCGCCGGCCTGGACTGCCCGCTGCGCTTCTGCGATGAGGTCGTCACCCTGGACAGAACCGCCATGTCCACCCACAGCACCGCCCGCCTCAGCTTTGTCACCCCACGACACCTGAGAGCAGCGACGTGTCAGTGCGAAGGTGAAGCTGCCCCCCCCCCCCCCGGCATGGATCCACATCATCTAACCGTGTGTGTTTGGCGCCCTCTAGATGGAAAATGTCCCTCATTGAACACTGTGTGTGAGAGCGAGCCATGTCCCGAAGGGATGGAGTGTGTAGCGGATCCCAGAGAGACTGTGTACACTTGTGTGTGTCCGGAGAGCAGAACAGGCAAATGCACAGGTAACATTTCATCGACGCTTCTCCGTCGATCTTCTTGTTCTGATCGTCGTTCTTCTCGACAGACGGCCACTCGTTGACCTTCAGCGGAAGCAGCTACATCAAGTACCGGCTGATGGAGAACGAGAATAAGGAGCTGATGAAGTTGTCTCTGAAGCTCAGGACGTTCTCCAGCCACGCCACCGTCATGTTCGCCAAAGGAACCGACTACAGCATCCTGGAGGTGCGTGGATCGTGTCCTCTCATGCTGAGCTTTATTTGAACATGCTAGTATTTTCACTTTCGAGCAATTGTGGGAATGAAGGGGCGGCTCGGCGGAACGAAAATCTATTTCAGGGCCGAGTGATAGTGGCCTCGCATTTTTACACACATTCCTGCAGTGTTTTCCCACGTCTGGACTATTGTAACAGTTTGTTTTCATGTTTTAACAACAAGGATGTGTCTCGCCTGCAGTTCATACAAAACTCTGCAGCGAGAATTCTGAGCCGCTCTAGTAGAAGAACTCACATTTCTCCGATCCTTAAAACTCTTCACTGGCTTCCAGTTTTTTTCAGGATCATTTTAAAATTCTGATTCTTACTTTCAGATCTATTCATGGTCAGACCTTCCATCAGTGATCTGATCCAGACTTACACCCCAGCTCGGGCTCTGAGGTCTGTGGATCAGAATCTACTGATGGTTCCTGAACACGCTTCTGGACCAGAGGAGAGAAATCCTTCCAGACTGTTGCTCCTAATCTTTGGAACGATCTTCCTCTCTCTTTGCGCTTGATGATCTACTGACTCCTTTAAGAAACATCTTAAGACGTTCTTATTCGTGCAGGCTTTTCCTTGATTTTCTGGAACTCCTGTTGTGTTATCAGTTTTATCTTGACCTTTAAAGTATATACTTTATTGAATATTGTTTTGATTGTTTAAGCGCTTTATGACCCTTGACTGGAAAAGCGCTATATAAATAAATATTACTTACTTACTTACTTACTAGTGTACAACATGTCAAAAGTTGCTTGGCATCAACCAATGATGTGACAGTGTTGAACACCACAAGATTTAATCAATAAATAGCTGTTTTTAATGAGAATCTTCTCTCCCTGTCGACCAGATCGTCAACGGTCGCCTGCAGTACAAGTTCGACTGCGGCAGCGGACCAGGGCTGGTGTCGGTCCACAGCGCTCAGGTCAACGACGGCGAGTGGCACACCATCTCCCTGGAGGTGGACGGCAACTACGCCAAGCTGGTGCTGGACCGCGTGCACGCCGCCTCGGGCACGGCGCCGGGAACCCTGCGCACGCTCAACCTGGACAACACCATTTACTTCGGCAGCCACGTCCGGCAGCCGTCGTCCGCCCGCCACGGACGCAACCTTCCCATCACCAACGGGCTGCGCGGCTGCATCGAGGCCATTTCCCTGAACGGCCAGGAGCTTCCTCTCAACACCAAGGCTCACCGAGCCCACGCCGTGCTGGAGGACATCAGTGACGTGACCCCCGGCTGCGTGCTCACCCCTGCCGAGAGCTGCTCCAGCAACCCCTGCATCAACGGAGGACTCTGCACGTCACTGTCCAACGGAGGTAGAAGCTCTTTTTATTTACATAAATGCATATTTTTAAACACATTATTGTTTAACTTTGAATCACTTGTCCAGAGGGTTCAAGACTTTAGGTGATAATTGAAACTTCACACATTTTCTACTGATCCTTATGTCGACTAAGGGTTGGGATTATTTACAGATTAATCTGTTATTTTAGGAGTTATAGACAAAAATGTTTGTTCATTTTAATGTAGCGACTGGAGCTCAGTTGTCTTCGTCCAAAATGACACTTAAAAACATCCAAATACCTCCGTACTGCTCGTCTATAATGTCACTCTTGAATTGAAGCCTCGACATGAGAACTTATTCTTAAAACAATGAAACAAGTCTTTATTTTAAGCTTTTTAGTAAGATATCAAGACCGCAGCATAAATCTTGTGACTGAATACAACATGTTTGGTTCTGAATAAACACGCAGCTTCGGCTACAAACAAATTTAACATAAAGACTTTTTAAATTGTTTTCTCTACATTTCCTCAATAGAAGATGGACTTTACATACAATATAGAGATATTTAGATGTTTTTAAGTGTCTTTTTGGACGAAGACATATGAGACAACATTAGCATCGACATACATTTTTGTCTATAACTCTAAAAAGGAACAGATTACTAAAATAATCCCAACCCTTAGTCGACATGAAGGTGAGTAACAAATTAGTGAAATTAGAATTTTGGGTGAACAATTACTCAAAATTGTGTAGTTACCATGGTAACACTGATTTATTAGCCACCAGCTATGGGCTCATTAACAGAACCTAATCAACCTTTGTGTTCTCCGGATTAAACGTTTCGTCTGAAATTCTCAGGCTACTTCTGCAAGTGTCCCGCGTCCTTCATGGGGACCCATTGCGACATTCCCATCAGCCCCTGCTCCTCCAACCCTTGCCTGTACGGCGGAACTTGTGTACCTCGAGCAGACGACTTTTACTGCCAGTGCAGAGGGCAGTACTCAGGACAGAGGTATGGCACCGCAGTGCGGGATTTTGTTAAGAGCATTTCATCCTTTTTTTCTTTTTTTTTAACGACAACACTTTTTAATTACTTATTACTTTACTATTACTATTTAGGGTTAACTTCAATACAATATTTTCATAACTATACAATTTGTATTTCTCTTTGAATTTTACTTTGAAACAAATTCAAACAAGAATTCTCTGTTGACTTAATACTAACAATCATAGTAATATAATCCGATAATAAGCTTTCTTGTCAACAATTTTACATTTAAAGGTCAAATAATGTGTTCATTTAAGTGAGTCTTAAATAGATGTTGGACTCTATTGTATCATCAGTGTGTGTTTGTACAAAACTCTCTTTTCATTGAAATATTTACATGAGAAAATGATCTTAAGCCCCGCCCACTAAAAACACTTTTCTGGAGATTAAATCTTATTTACCATAACCACGCCCACGCGACTCTGATTGGTCAAACATTAAGGTTTGTCAGGCCTTCACCTCCAAAGGACTCGTTGTATAAACAAAGCAGGGTGTGATAACAGCTGGCTGGAGG
Source organism: Callionymus lyra (assembly GCF_982586985.1). NCBI lineage: Eukaryota > Metazoa > Chordata > Actinopteri > Syngnathiformes > Callionymidae > Callionymus > Callionymus lyra. The sequence goes on along the minus strand of NC_141818.1, from coordinate 47,077,585 downwards.
AGGAGTGAAGCCATTATTACATCATAATGGACTCAGCTCTCGTAACCTCTTGTTCGCCTAGATTTCAGACTTCATAAAGTAAAAACTTCAAAACTTCAGTCACGATGAGGGTCTTACTGCATCTTGGAGACTTCAACATTTGAAACGTGCGAGTGAGTCAGGAGAGTTGGGTTTTCACATTAGTTACCCTTTAATATAATTATTTATTCGTATATTTAATAGATATGTCTTTCATTAGTCATCATTAGTCTTGCGAGTAAGTGATATATAGCATATTCTAGAGGTTTTATTTTATTATGATAGCTTTGCCTAAAGATGAGATGCAGTGACGGCTTGTTTGGTTCCAGGTGCCAGTTGGGTCCGTACTGCAACGACAACCCTTGTAAAAACAGCGGCAAGTGTATCGACAGCCTGGACGGTGCGGTCTGCGAGTGTGAGGCGGGTTTCCAGGGAGACAGGTACGTGCTCTTAAAAGAAACACTGTTGAGCTTTAGCTTCAACTGCATGTCATTGCTTGTTAATGGCAGGTGTCTGAGTGACGTGGACGAGTGTCTGAAGAGTCCGTGTGAGAACGGAGGACAGTGCCAGAACACCTACGGCTCCTACAAGTGCAACTGTTCGCTCGGATTCAGCGGACTGACGTGCGAAGTGGTCTCTCCGTTACGCAACGAAGTCTCCTCCAACCCCTTCAACATCGGCCTGGAAGAGGTGATCGGCATCGTGGTCTTCGTGTCCAGCATCTTCATCCTGGTCCTGCTTTTCGTCATCATCCGCAAGAGAGCGTGCCACAGCAGGTCCAAGAGCGACGAGGACAAACACGGATCCAGCGTTCCCCACTCCTTCCTCCAGAGACCTTATTTTGACACCAAGTTCAACAAGAACATCTACTCAGACATCCCGCCTCAGGTGCCAGTGAGGCCGATCTCATACACTCCCAGCATTCCCAGCGATTCGCGAAACAACCTGGATAGGAATTCCTTTGAGGGCTCGGCCATCCCGGAGCACCCAGAGTTCAGCACCTTCAACCCGGACTCTGTGCACGGACACCGGAAGACCGTTGCCGTGTGCAGCGTGGCCCCTAACCTGCCCCCCCCACCTCCGTCTAACTCGGTCTCAGACAGTGACTCAATCCAGAAGCCAAACTGGGATTATGACTATGACGGTGAGTCTGCTTGAACCTCATACTTAGCCAATGTGCTCGGCTATTAAATCTGCCACTGATAGCTGCTGGTTAACGGAGGAGATGACAGTCATTTCAGATGACAATACTGTGCATTCGTCACACTCTTCTGCCAACTCATTTAATGTGGCTGACCTTTACCTACTTTTTTCAATACCATATTTTTTGGACTATAAGGCTTATGTATCAATTCTGCTTGGACTTATTTACCTTGAACCAATTTGATGTGGTACTCTGGGCTCAATAGTCAGAATGTCAGAATGTTTTAGTACAACTGGTAAGCTATGAAGCCGCACAACTCCAGAGATCTGTAGTATTCTTCTGAGAGGCTCTGTAGTATCACTCCGGGAGACTCTGTAGTATTACTCTGCAAGGCTCCGTAGTATTCTTCTGGGAGGCTCTGTAGTATTACTCTGCAAGGCTCCATAGTATTCTTCTGGGAGACTCTGTAGTATTACTCTGCAAGGCTCCATAGTATTCTTCTGGGAGGCTCTGTAGTATTACTCTGCAAGGCTCCGTAGTGTTCTTATGGGAGGCTCTATAGTATTACTCTGCAAGGCTCCGTAGTATTCTTATGGGAGGCTCTATAGTATTACTCTGCAAAAGGCTCCGTAGTATTCTTATGGGAGGCTCTATAGTATTACTCTGCAAGGCTCCGTAGTATTCTTCTTATCGGCTCTGTAGTATTACTCTGCAAGGCTCCGTAGTATTCTTATGGGAGGCTCTATAGTATTACTCTGCAAGGCTCCGTAGTATTCTTCTTTTCGGCTCTGTAGTATTACTCTGCAAGGCTCCGTAGTATTCTTATGGGAGGCTCTATAGTATTACTCTGCAAGGCTCCGTAGTATTCTTCTTTTCGGCTCTGTAGTATTACTCTGCAAGGCTCCGTAGTATTCTTATGGGAGGCTCTATAGTATTACTCTGCAAGGCCGACGTAGTATTCTTCTTATCAGCTCTGTAGTATTACTCTGCAAGGCTCCGTAGTATTCTTATGGGAGGCTCTATAGTATTACTCTGCAAGGCTCCGTAGTATTACTCTGCAAGGCTCCGTAGTATTCTTCTGGAAGGCTCTGTAGTATTACTCAGTGAGGCCCCTTAGTATTATGCCGCCAGGGTCCGTAGTTTTATTCCTAGAGTCTCTTGAGAATTGCTTCCAGAGACTCTATAGTATAACTCTGTAGTATTACACCTGATGTCTCGAGGCGCTGCAGTATTCTTCCCAGACGCTCAATGCAGGGTCTTATTTATAAAGACATGTCTTAATAGTGAGCCTTAAAATCCTTTGCACCCTATGGTCCAAAAAATATGGTACTAGTGTAATATTCTCCTGAAACTAGATCATCTACAGTACATGTCAGGTTGCTTTCCAAAAACATGAGCGTCGTGAATGTCAACACTTCGTCTGGGACACCAATGTAACTGTGGTCGTCATCTTTCAGCTAAAGTCGTGGACCTGGACCCGTGTCTGAGCAAGAAGTCCGTGGAGGACAGTGTGTGTCACCCCTTCAACACCAGAGGGAGCATGTCCGAGGTCCAGTCGCTGAGCTCCTTCCAGTCGGAGTCGTGCGACGACAACGGTAAGATGCCGTCCGTCGTGGGACCGGATCGGTTCCGAGCAGAACTCGTGGGATTGTGCTAACACCCTTCTTTGCATGCCGGGACTGGAAGTGAACGCCGGTGACGTGTTCACGTGTTCTTTTCTCTTTCCTATCGCTGCGGGGCTTCAGCTCCTATCTGGATCAAATCAGTCCACAAATCCAGAACCAGGTTTTAAGCATGATGGTGTTTCTCTGTAAGTCCTTCAGTCACAGGCAGAAGCTATCGCAAAACGTGGGGATCCGTCGAATGCTCCTCGTTATTCTGTGCACACGCTCACACTCACGTGCACGCCCTCCTCTCATCGTCTTCGTTTTTCTTTTAAGTCAAAGCCACCACGGGATGTTTGCATCAAACATCCAGGAATGTGTCTCAATGGTATTTTATTTATCTTTTTATCAAGTGCTTTTCTCTCATTTCATCCATATTTGCATTTGTGGTTTTATCCTGAAGTCCCCTTTGGAACTTCTCGACGCTCATTTCATTCCTGGTAACATCGGATCAGAACGGAATGACTGTCAAAATACAGCACATATTAATGCTCCTTCATTTCCTCACATCGCACATCGTTGAGACTTAATCTCTCCGGGGGGCGGGGGGGGGGGCGACCGATTCTTCCATCTGTGTTGTTGGTGTTGTGTCGCTCGAGTAGAACCAGCTCCTTTCACCCGCTGTGCTCATCCACCCTCGTCCTGATCCGTCCATCCAGAGAGGAAACATCAAGGACAGCAGTTTCTCGTAGCGCTGTGACCAGAAGTACAACCTGAGCTCGTGCTATTAATAGACGTGTGTGTGTGTGTGTGTGTGTGTCCTCGCTCGCAAGCTTCCGTAGAGACAGTAGTTCACCTTGTCAACTCTGTTGTGGAGTTGGAAGGAGAAGGTACTCTTTTATTGATTCTCTCCATCCTTAGCTTCTGTCCTTGGTGTTTGTTCTGCCACTTTCTTTTACGCACAACCTTCAGTCGGCGTCACGAGCTGCTCTGCACGATATGTTTGGATCCAAGTTCAAACGTTTCAAACTAAAACTGGACGAAAATAACTAGTTTAGAATGAAACACATGTACACTGACTTATGGTGCATTTGTTTGTGGCCCTTACATATGATATTCTGGGGGCCTAAAACTAAAGCTTTTTTCCAGTGCAATGTGTACAATTACAGATGGTTAGAATGTTACTATAAACTATATGTTAATGTAATATATGTATAAATCACACAAAACATTATATAAGAATTAAAGATGTGGCGAAAAATCATAACTTAAATATTGCTAGTCTCGACAAGAACTAACCTCTGATTGACTCTGTGGCCCATGGTTTATAAACTTGGCCCTCGAGTTACTGTGTTTTGTACTCAACGTGTCCAGCCACGCATTTTAATGTCAACATAGATTCTTTTAAATATGTGAAGATATAGCAGCTGCAGCTCCAGAGGGGGACAGACTTGAGGGAATATTCTGCTTTAAAACACCTCAGAGTTTATTTTTAATTGACAAAAAAAACATCAATGAATGAGATTTACGCTGCTTTAGCTGTGATTTATCGTCTTCCTGAGCTTCAATCCTTACAGTTCAAATACTTCCCGTTAGTGTTCAAAAGAATCCAACATTGAGCCACTTCCTGCTCAGTCTTTGTTGTCTCTGTTCCTTCTGTGGAACATTAAACAAGTCTAAACGGCCTCTTCTGCAACGATGACATCACTTTCATAATAGCTCAGCCAGTAAGGTTGTAACTTCTGGAAATCGTTTTAAATAAATGTGTGGCAAATATTTCTGTCAGGCTTATTTTGCTTGCTTTTATTTTAGGAATGAAGTCAAAATATTGAGTTAAGTAAGTAAGTAAGTAAGTAAGTAAAGGTTATTTGTAAAGCACCTTTCTAGACCAGGGTCACAAAGCGCTTAGACAATCAAAAACAATACACAGTTAAAATATATACTTTAAAAGATCAAGACATATACAACAAACACAGGAGTCCCAGAAAATTAAGAAAAAGCACAAATAAAAATGTCTTAAGATGTTTCTTGACTCTGAAGGAGTCAGTAGATCATCAAACACTCTGGTCCGGAAGTTCAGGAACCATCAGTAGATTCTGATCCACAGACCTCAGAGCCCGAGCTGGGGTGTAAGTCTGGATCAGATCACTGATGGAAGGTCTGACCATGAATAGATCTGAAAGTAAGAACCAGAATTTTAAAATAGATCCTGAAAGAAACTGGCAGCCAGTGAAGAGTTTGAAGGATCAGGAGAAATGTGAGTTCTTCTACTAGAGCGGCTCAGAATCCTAAAACGATCTGAATGAAGGCTCTTAAGAAAAGCATTTGACATTTCTCTTCATTTCTGACACTCTTCTTGGAGAAGCAGCTCGTGAAACATCCGATGAATCAAAGTGTCTTCAACATCTTGTGGTGAAAGAAACTGGCAAAACGTTCAGACTCTTGTTTTACTTCCGTCCACATTTCATTCATGTCTTTGATCCTGATTATTCTCTGCCGTTAACGTTTCTCTTCTCTCTCCTCCGCCGTCATGTAAAGAGTCTTTTTTGGCTCATGATCCCAAGAACTCAAAAGGTGACTTGATCCATCTCTGTTTGCTTGACCCCACCTAACCTTTCCACTAACAGAAGAAGACACTGAGGGGTTTACTGGCAGCTTGCATGACGCCCGGGTTTTTCTTTTTGAATGTTGACCGACTAACAGGTTTGCACTGTCGAAGTCCTGTGTCTCACGACCAGAGGTTTGAAGAGATCCATCCTTCATGAGAATGTTTAAAAGAACCAGACCTGTGTTGCATGGCCGCTCGTTTTTGTTCTTGTCCCTTTTTACTGTCTTAAAACTTAAAACAAGACTCAGTGAGTCGCGATCTCGCTCCGTGTTTCCTCGTGATCCTCTCAGTCACTCACAGCATCGTTAATAAGTCGTTAATAAGTTAAGAATCAGCAGTTCGTTCACTTTTCTTTTAGGGATGTTAGAAAGTATCGGTACGAAAAAATATCGCAATAATTTTTGTTCAGATAGTGTATTGATATTTTATATTCTTAGACTTCAAGTTAATGCAAATATTCATAGCGTTAGTTAATTTTAGTGTTGCAATTCAACTTTCAGCCGCTAGGTGGCATCAGTCATCTTGCAGATAAAGGAACAACGAATAATGTCGGCCGATAAATCTCACTTTTTACTATCAACATGAAAATATTCACTGCGTTTTCTTTTCTTTAATTTTGTGTTGCATTTAATCAGCTAGATGGCGGCAATTGTTAAAAATGGTAAAGGAACAATTAAATCCTGCAAGATCACGCGAAGACTGGGTACAAGAGGATACAGTCGACTCCAGTAGCTTTTAAAGCCGATGTTTGGACATATTTTGGTTTAAAAAAAAAAAGAAAAAGAAACCAGTTACGACTTCGTCAAGTACTCGACAATACTACGGATATATTCTTGTTACTATACTATCACAACACCAGAGTCAAGTACTGGACAATACTACACATATATAGTGTTACTGTAGTACCAAGGATATATGTGTAGTATTGTCCAGTACTTGACTCTGGTGTTGTGATAGTGTAGTAACAAGGATATATGTGTAGTATTGTCCAGTACTTGACTCTGGTGTTGTGATAGTGCAGTAACAAGGATATATGTGTAGTATTTTCCAGTACTATCATAACACCAGAGTCAAGTACTTGACAATACTACACATATATCCTTGGTACTACAGTAACACTATATATGTGTAGTATTGTCCAGTACTTGACTCTGGTGTTGTGATAATGTAGTAACAAGTATATATGGTGTTATGGTGTTATGATAGTACTGGACAATACTACACATATATCCTTGTTACTGCACTATCACAACACCAGAGTCAAGTACCGGACAATACTACACATATATATTTGTTACTACAGTATCACAACACCAGAGTCAAGTACTGGACAATACTACACATATATCCTTGTTACTACACTATCACAACACTAGAGTCAAGTACTCGAAAATACTACACATATATAGTGTTACTGTGGTACCAAGGATATATGTGTAGTATTGTCAAGTACTTGACTCTGGTGTTATGATAGTACTGGACAATACTACACATATATACCTGTTACTACACTATCACAACACCAGAGTCAAGTACCGGACAATACTACACATATATATTTGTTACTACAGTATCACAACACCAGAGTCAAGTACTAGAGAATACTACAAATATATCCCTGTTACTATAGTATCACTATATTGTATTGTTGCCCCTGTATTGTGATACATGTTGTATTGATAGATTCTTACAACAATAGACAGTACACACCACTACTACTTGACACAACTTCAAATTCGAATGAAATACACAAAAAGTTCACGTGATATTTCCAGAATCGTTCTCTTAGGGTCCCGGTGAATAACAGGGTCTTACCTTCTACCTGCTCCCACGTCGATGAAGTCCTTACCTGTGGCCCCCCTGCTGTGTTGTGATGTCATAACCGGTGTTCTTGCATGGCCCACATTAACATCCAGACGTTCAGGTGTGTGGCGGCGCTGACCTTGTGTTCTCGCGAGCAGGATACCACTGGGACACATCTGATTGGATGCCAAGTGTGCAACTTCCTGGAATCCAGGAGTTCCCTCAGTATGAGGTTGTGGAGTCGCCGGCGCCCTTGTACAGCGACCAGAGCGCCATCGACACCGACTATTATCCGGGAGGCTTGGACATCGAGAGCGACTTCCCGCCGCCCCCCGAGGATTTCCCCGCCAACGACGACCTGCCGCCGCCGCCCCTGCCGGAGTACGCCGACCCCTGCGACACGCTGCGGCCCCCGGCGAGGGAGGACCACGACTCCGGCGTCCGCCAGCGTCCGGCGCTGCCCCAGCTCTACAGCCTCCACCAGTACCTGCCGCAGCACTCGTACCCGGGCGACGGGGTCGACGCCGAGGGTCAGGGCGCCACCTCTACCTCAGCCAACACCACGCCGGCCTCCACCATGGGCTACAGAGCGGGCTACCCCCTCGGTTGTAGTCGGGACTTTGACTCCTCAGGTCTGGACAACATGTCCCTGTCCCTCTACACGTCCACAGCCTCCTGCTCCGACATGTCGGCGTGCTGTGAGGAGTCCGAGGCCATGATCAGCGACTACGAGAGCGGCGACGAGGGTCACTTCGAGCTGCTCGCCATCCCGTCGCTGGACTCCCAGCAGCACACTGAGGTCTGACACTGGATCCAAACAAAAGTGCCTGAACCCCCTCCCGCCCCCCCACCTACCTAGTCCTTCACACGACAGTCCCTCCACCCATTGCACTAAAATCGCTCTAAAAATCATTGGTCACAGAAAGAAGATGAAGCTTGAAGCGGCAGAATCTTGTCTCAAAAACGAAGCTACGATGAACTTTTTAAAAAGACATTGTACTCGTCGCGTCGCATCAAAGGCACCATTAAGTGCATCTTTTTGAGCAGTTTTTTAAGCGTTCGTTCATCAAAATTCAAACAAATCACAACCATTTTAAGCTTTTTTTTTTTTTAAGTTTGTTAAAAATAAATCAAACGAGGGACTGGTCGTCAAAGTGTCTCCGAAACCTTCACACTCAATCCATTCAACGCGTCTCGTCGTTCATCATCTGTCGGTAAAATGGCGCCATCGTCTGTCCTCGAGAAGGAACTGGATTGTCTGACATCGTGTAAAAAAAAAAAAAAAAGCGTTGCAAAAGAAAAATAAGGTGTTTATATGCGTCTTTGTTTTCATGTGAATTTTACTGTACAGTTCTGCCTTCAGAGGTGACTAGGTTTTGTAGATATTCTATGCTTTTATTTTTTGAGAAAAAAACAAAACAGCTAATATCAGCCTTACTGTGTGTACATCCACGCGTCGAAAATGTCAAAAAAAAGAAGAAAAAAAAGATGTACTTGTAACATTTCTTGTCCTCTTATTTTCAAAAAAAAAAAAGGGTCTTCAATGAACGACTGCATATTCTTGTGTTGTTGCTTTTTTCCTTTTTTTTATTTGCTTGTTTGTAAATTTTGACTTTGGAACCTCTTCATTTTTCCACCAAGAAAACGGGACCCAATATATTTATAGTTGAGAAGTTCTCCGCGGACACAGGTGTTCTTCAGGTGTTTGTGTGAGCGGCGCTACGTCTTGTTAAGATTTTTATCTGCCACAGGCTCACGCTTTCCTACTGGCAATAAATTATTCCTAAAAAATAAACCGTCTTCTTTTTTTGTATTTCCTGCTTCAGCTAAACTACTTTACGGACTAATTAAATAAAATAAACCTCTATATAACACGTATCACGGATACTACGTCCTTATTCGACAGAGTTCATGGTGCTTGTCAGGGAATACTTAACATGCGGAAGACGATAAAATAACGACGGCTGAGGTGATAAAAATACAATTTAATACAAAGACACAGTGCAAGTACAACGAATGTCCAGCAGATGGCGGCAGTGTAACTAGAGTCCTTTCTCTCAGTAAGTAAGTCATTTTTATTTGTATAGCGCTTTTCCAGACCAGGGTCACAAAGCACTTAAACAATCAAAACAATATTCAATAAAGTATATACTTTAAAGATCAAGATAAAACTGATAACAACACAGGAGATCCAGAAAATCAAGGAAAAGCCTGAACAAATAAAAACGTCTTAAGATGTTTCTTGAAGGAGTCAGTAGATCATCAAACACAGATGTTTCTTGAAGGAGTCAGTAGATCATCAAACACAGATGTTTCTTCAAGGAGTCAGTAGATCATCAAACACAGATGTTTCTTGAAGGAGTCAGTAGATCATCAAACACAGATGTTTCTTGAAGGAGTCAGTAGATCATCAAACACAGATGTTTCTTGAAGGAGTCAGTAGATCATCAAACACAGATGTTTCTTGAAGGAGTCAGTAGATCATCAAACACAGATGTTTCTTGAAGGAGTCAGTAGATCATCAAACACAGATGTTTCTTGAAGGAGTCAGTAGATCATCAAACACAGATGTTTCTTGAAGGAGTCAGTAGATCATCAAACACAGATGTTTCTTGAAGGAGTCAGTAGATCATCAAACACAGATGTTTCTTGAAGGAGTCAGTAGATCATCAAACACAGATGTTTCTTGAAGGAGTCAGTCCAACAGTTACAATAATAAGTCCAACAATAGTCGTAAATAAAAGACAGTTCAGGCGGGTGTGGCTGCAAGGCGCGAGGTCCACTGGGGCAGAGGAGAAACCAAAATGAAATCCAACTCACCGAAGAGAACAAAAAGCGCTGATGAAAAAGTGGTCAGGAAAACGATGGACGTGAGTTCAAGGCAAGATTCCTGGCAGAAGATTGATCTTCGTCGGCAGCTGTGGTTCTCGCGGAGCGTCGCACTCGCTGTCCGTCAAAAGACAGAGAGAACAGATGATTCAAAATAAAAGCCTCTGGAAGAAGGACGTCACATTTTTCTTTAATTTACTTTTCAGACATCGAGAAAATTATCCATGAAAGTTTTAAAATAAAAAAAAGAGATTTAAATGGACAAAAATTGCAACATTCATAAAGTGTTTATAACCATTTTCAGTCGCGGTAATTTTTACTAACTTTCAATACATTTTGATACATTTTTTTTAAGAAATCATGGAATAAGTTTGACACAGAAGATTCCAAAAATGATTTACAAAAGAACAAGAAAACGTTAAACACATTAAACAACTCGTCATTTCGAGATTAGAAAAAAAAAGAATATATAAATTCAAATGAAAAACTTGCGTTGAATATATTGCCAGAAAAATGCGAGTAAAAAAAAAAAACTCCCTGTTTTCAACGGTTGCTGACGATGCGATGATCAACATTCGCCACACGATGGCAGCACAGGTCTAAGAAAGATTGAGCGTGAGAGAAGTTCTACTACAGCACGTGGGAACGAGTCTTTTGAAGGAACTTGAGAAAAGGTTCTCTCATGCTGAAGGAACAGCATGAACGAGGACAACATGTTCTCTCTTGAGTTGATCGAGTCTTCCGCCTGGACGACGCGTCCACTCGTCTGTGAGACGTTCACAAAGATTGTTTGTCTCTTGTGTGCGTTGTTTATGTGTAATTGTTGTGTTGATCGAGGCCCACTTGATTTGTGTTGTCCTGAATATTCACACAGAGGATCCAGGATGAATCAGGTTAGTCGTCTAAGATTCTACCTTTGCAT
>NC_141818.1:44966657-44991657 GCF_982586985.1 Callionymus lyra | reverse complement strand
CACACACACACACACACACACACACACATATATACCCATATATCCACACCTGCATGTACACACACACACACCTGCACACACACACAAACACATATTTACAAACACACACTCACACACACCTGCACGTACACACACATTCACACACACACACCCCCACACACCCACACATATACCCATATACCCACACCTGCATGTACACACACACCTGCACACACACACAAACACATATTTACAAACACACACTCACACACACCTGCACTTACACACATATTCACACACACACACACACACATGTACAAACACACACCTGAATGTACACACACGCATCCACACACACACACACCTGAACGTACACACACACACCCACATATGTACACGCACACACACAAAAATTCATACACACAAACACAGAACATATGCACAAACAAACGCACACATTCACACACACACAAGCACACACACAGACTCACAGCGACAAACACAAAAACACATGCACACACACACATGCACACAAGCACACTCACACATGCATATGCTTAAACACACATGTACAGACACACACACACACAAAACAACTGAACAAAGAACCAGAGAAACACACAGACACAAACACAAACAAACACACTAGTACAGAAAAGTCCAACACTACATATTTACAAACACAATCACTCACCCACAGAAAAAATATTAAAAAGTCCTAAAAACTCATAAAATCACACACATATATTAATATAGACACACAAAATATGCATGATGTACACAAACCCAAATAAATCTACACATACAAAGATCTGCGTCATAAAGCTAAATACTGAACATCACAGAAAACTCTAAAACACAAACATCACACACATGGAGGCCTGAACACACGTGCTCTAAAGAAACAAACACAAAAACATTCAAGAAGTAATGGAGAAAGAACATCCATACAAAAGGAAACACAACTATCCATGATGTAATTACAGCTGGATTGTCCAGTTCTCACTGATTGTCCATTTGTTGCCTCAGCAAATCACAGGTCGACCCAACGAGAGCGATTGTGTCGGTCGACCCAACAGAACTTTCCCCAGGATTCCGTGATCCTCCTTCCTGCCTGCGGCGAGAAAACCTCGGTGGTCCTGCTGCTCCACCGATGCTTTCTTCCACAAATCCGAGCTGACATGAGCCGATGAACATTGACTCGGTTATTAACTCGTAGCCCGGAGCGGCGCTCAGGTGAGATGCTACCTGCGCTCTTTAGCTCCCCCTACCTTACGGAGGCGGAAGGTTTCAGGTCCGTTGACGGTTTCCAACGATTTCATATTTAGCTGAAAAAAAGAACATCCTTGTTCCAACAACTGTATGTTTCTTTTATATTTAGCGAGACACACGTATGTGCAGGTCCATCATGACCACCCACTCAGAAACACTCTTCCCAGGAAAGCAAACCTCAACCGCTGCATTTATAGTCGAGATCCTGGGAACACGTAATGAGCGCTAACGTGTTTTCTCAAGATGTTTCCTTGAGGACCAGTGCTTGGCTTCATCAAATACTGAATATGAAATATTAAATAGTTAGCTCTTGGCGCTAATGAACTTACTAGTGTGCTTGCAGGTTTTTTTTCACACTATTATTCCACAATTTTTTTATTTAACTTTTTCAGGTTCTGTCGCAAAGTTTAATACATGGTTTAGAAAGTATTTTTCTAAACTAATTCACTGGTTTGTGAACAGCTAACTACGCTAAAAGCTAAATAGTTCAACCTCTTATACAGTATTTACTCCCAGAAGAAATCATGGTAACAGAAATAAACATCAAAGACTACAAGTAGTAGGAATAAGTTAAAATAGTTTTTTACATTAACCATATTTTCCTTAATTGTTTCAACATTCATAACCAGTTTATGGCAGCAGCACTTCATAGAATAATGCTGACATTTTGAGACATAAAATATTTGAATCCAATTTCAGAAGACTGTGTCTTTTGTGTTAAATAAAATCAATTTAAAAAATCCATTTCCTTGAAAATTGCACATAGAATGATCATCTGACATTTATAATTCATTTTTATTCTTTTTTAAAGAAAGTTTTCATTGGTTTCAGCCTTTTCTTAAATAAAAAAGATTTAAATAATACGAAATGTTATTTAGTTCCAGTTTTACATACCGCCCATTAATGTTCCAGCTTTTACGCGGACACTGTTGCTTTAAGTCTAGTTGGGTAACGTAAGTTAAATATCAATTTGAGGATATTTTACGACAGAAATACATTCAATGTTTTGCAAGTCATTATCTTTTGTCCCAACAACCGTAGCCTCGACCACAGAGTTTCTCAACGGTTCGGTCGAGTTTAAGGCTTTGCCTTTTATCTTGAACTACCTTGACTTTTATCCACTGAGCAATGATCGTAACTTCAAGATGATCTACCGATGGACCACTTTAGGCAGCAATATGTCACATATAGGACTATATTTACAACCAAAAGTTATTTTTTCACCAGCAGTTTAGCTGGCTGGGTTTCGAACCTCAGACCTAAGTAAGTAGGTAAAGTAAAGGTTATTTGTAAAGTACCTTTCTAGACCAGGGCCACAAAAAATGTCTTAAGATGTTTCTTGAAGGAGTCAGTAGATCATCAAACACAGAGATGGTTCCAAAGCTTAGGAGCAACAGTCTGGAAGGATTTCTCTCCTCTGGTCCTGAACCGTGTTCAGGAACCATCAGTAGATTCTGATCCACAGACCTCAGAGCCCGAGCTGGGGTGTAAGTCTGGATCAGATCACTGATGGAAGGTCTGACCATGAATAGATCTGAAAGTAAGAAGCAGAATTTTAAAATGATCCTGAAATAAACTGGCAGCCAGTGAAGAGTTTTAAGGATCGGAGAAATGTGAGTTCTTCTACTAGAGCGGCTCAGAATTCTCGCTGCAGAGTTTTGAATCAACTGCAGGCGAGACAGATCCTTCTTGTTAAGACATGAAAACAAACTGTTACAATAGTCCAGACGAGACACAAACGCATGGATTATAAGATCCAGATCATGTTGTGACAACATTTTCTAAGTTTAGATGTTTTTCTGTTTCTGGTCAGTTTTCTGCAGTGTTGAACTAGAGACATGTCTTTGTCAAATACAACACCCAGGTTTCTCAGGCTCAGTTTGACAGACGGGCAAAAGTCACTGACTAAACCCTGGAACCTTATCATCAGGAGCAATAACCATAGTTTCAGTTTTAACACTTTCTGCTTGATTTCTGCTATATATATGTGTAATTTTACCATTTTATGTGGTGGTTCGATTTTAATAGGGATTCATAAAAAGACAAATATCTTGGGTTTTACACAATATCATTGTCTTAATATGTCATATTCTTTCATTGGAAAAACAATAATTTTTAGGTAATTTATATCAATTAAATGCTCTTATTTAACACTGATCGTCCTGTTGCAGATGCTTAACTTTGTTGCAACTCGGCAGAAAAAGGGCAAACAAACGCATTTTGTTATTTTGCTGAATGTCTTTCGTAATAGGCCACACTCTTACTGGACTCATGCATAAGTGCTCGCCACAAAAAAAACATTCAGGAGACGTCCCATGGTGCCCGTGGCCAGGCGAGGCGGCCCAACAGAACCGCAGCAGCACAGAACCTTCAAGTGTTGACTCTGCGGATTAATGACTGGACGTGACCACACAAAGACTCTTTTCTTTATTTTCTATCGGAGGAAAATGTTGAAGAGAAGATGAGATTCACCGCAGTTGTTACATTTATTTACTTTGTGCTCATGGTGTTGACATCAGCAGCAGCAGAACCCAAGGGTAGGATTGAGGATGAAGGATCATGATAGGAAGCTGCTTTAACGTTGACCAGTGGTTCTTGATCACAGGTCCGTTTGGCGAGGTAGTGATGAAGCTTCATGAAACAGTGTCATGTTGTTTAGAGGTCAGTAGGTGGCGCCATCAGTTTAAAAAATGATGTTTCATTAGAACAGTTGTTCAAAACAAAGGAAAATAGTGCAGAGATGCCATCTAGTGGACTCTGAAGATAATGACACTGCTTCATGAAGTTTCATCAACACATCACTACCATCTAGTGGACTCTGAAGATAATGACACCGCTTCATGAAGCTTCATCAACACATCACTACCATCTAGTGGACTCTGAAGATAATGACACTGTTTCATGAAGCTTCATCAACACATCACTACCACCTAGTGGACTCTGAAGATAATGACACTGCTTCATGAAGCTTCATCAACACATCACTACCATCTAGTGGACTCTGAAGATAATGACACTGTTTCATGAAGCTTCATCAACACATCACTACCATCTAGTGGACTCTGAAGATAATGACACTGTTTCATGAAGCTTCATCAACACATCACTTCCATCTAGTGGACTCTGAAGATAATGACACTGCTTCATGAAGCTTCATCAACGCATCACTACCATCTAGTGAACTCTGAAGATAATGACACTGCTTCATGAAGCTTCATCAAACCATCACTAGTTTATACTTTCTGATGTTCTGCTCTCAAGACAGTTTGAGTCTATCTTCAAATATTTTGTTAATTCAATAAATACAAATGTATTAAAGAACAAATACTATTAGGAATGACTGTTAGCTTAGAAAGATTCATAAAACAAGAACAAGAACAAAGTTCAATAAAAGAACAAAAAGACAAATGACAGAAATCAAAGTATAAAGAACATAGATCAAAGAAAAAGAAAAGTATACAAAGATTAACATAGAATATTATCTTTTCACTCCTGCCCCCAAATTCAGAATTAGACAATCTAAAAGCACCAGGAATTAATGAGTCCCTGAGTCTATTAGTGTTGCATCATGGGAGGAGCATTCGTGCATCTGCTTCTCTGCTCACTGATGGACAGTAGTTTGTCCAGTGATCTCCTCTCAGCAACTGTCACCAGTGAGTCCAGCTTCAACCACAGAGCCAGCCCTCCAAAAAAAAATATTAAGGAAAATAGTGCAGAGACCGCCATCTAGTGGACACTGAAAATAATGACACTGCTTCATGAAGCTTCATCAGACCATAACTACCGTGAGGTAATTGATTAATACTGTCTGAAATTGTATTAAAGGTCGTACTTTCTCTGAACTGACATTAGCTTGTGGCTCTTTAAAGGTAAGATGACTATTCCAGTCCAGTTTATTAAAGATATAAACCTTTAAACTAGTGAAAATAGCAGAGAAGCAGATGGAGCATGAATTCTCCTCCCATGGTGCAACACTAATAGACTCAGGGACTCATTCATTCCTCGTGTTATTAGACTGTTTAATTCTGAATTTGGAGGAAGGAGTGAAGTGAAAAGATGATTCTATTCTCTGTTAATCTTTGTATCCTTTTTTTTAATCTATTTTCTTTATCTATAGATTTAGATTGTGTTATCGTCTGTCTGTCTAAAACATGAAAGTGTTGTCACTTCTGCAGACGATCATTTGGTTCCACTCTCCCTCTGAGCGACACAAGTGTGGCCCTCGGTCCTCGCCCTCCACAATCTAGTCGTTCTCTAAACAGAAGCCGTCAGTAACCAAAACAGAGGCATCATCTCCACAACAGAGAGGAGTGTGAAGCATCACAGAGGACACGGCTTGGACTTGAACTCTGTCTCTTGTTTCTGTTAAAAGTGTTTGTCGCTCCACTGATGTCAACATGTGTCTGCGGGTCACTTCGGCCCTAAAACCTGCAATTTCCTGTCGGGATGATTTATGACCCGAAACTGTCCTTGATTAAAAGATACATTGTTTGAAAAGCTAATAAATATTTCACTATTTAAATGATTGTCTTTGCCCAATTTTTTTTTGTTGTAATTTGAAGTTGAATTGTGTTTGTGTTTGTTGGAGTTATTGTATAATTTAGTGTAATCTTTTTGTTGTCTATTGGATTTATTTTTAGTGTGTAATTCAGATTTCCTTTGATGAATGTCTTGATTCTTTCAGTGATTTTAGTTGTGTGTGTTTCCATTCTTTGCTTTTGAATTCTATTTGTTGTGTGCGTTTGTCCTTTGAACTACAATGACGTATGTGAATTGAATAATTTCAAACTTTATTAAAAAAAATCTTGTATATCAAATGTCCATTGTAACTCTTTAGTAGATGTTGTTGGTATTTTATTTTGGTATTTATTTGATCCATGATCGTGACATCGAGACGTCAACGCTAGTTCAGTCAAAACTATAAATCGGTGAATGAATAGCGCCCCCTTCAGTCCAGTTAGTAAACTTCTATATATCTTCTAGAATAAATGGGCTGGGATTAAACTTTTAGAGTTTTGAAGCTCTATGATAATAGTTAGTTAGTTTATGGAAGTAAAGTGTTCCGTCAGACTTTGAATTAATTTCAGAACACTGAATTTACCGAAACAAAATTTGTCTTCAAATTTGAAAAACATTTTAACATCTATTTCTTTCTATGCATGAACAAAGTCAATGTAAAATGTTATGTGTAAAAAATGTAATGTAAAAAAAGAAATCAGTGTAAACAAATTAAATGTCAATAAATTGTATGTATTTATTAATTTATTTACATAAAAAATCAATTAAAAATAACGTATGTAAATAGATGTGCAATGTATCAAGTCATATATTCAATGTTAAGAACGAAATAAAGTAAACAGTATGAAAGTGAATGTGTGCAATCGGACTTTGAATATAATTTTCCAACACTGAGTCTTTACAGCATAAGAATCTGACTTTGAATTTGAAAAACACATTTCAAGGACTGTTTTTTTTTTTTTTACCCTTTTTTTTCAATGCATGGAAATGTAATTGGTAAAATAAGTCCAGCGTTAACACATTAAATGTAAAAAAAAAAAAAAAAACGACGTACAAGAGATCGAGTAATATTAAATATTCAATGTTACGAACGCAAATAAAGTAAATAGATTCATAAAAGCAGCATCACGTCATGTAACGTCGATCGATTTATTCTACTTTGTTTACCTTATTTTTATATAAGATACAATTCAGATACAAAAGGAAAAATAGTATTTAAAATACCTTACAATTTGAGAGGTTATTAATATTATTTTGATGTCCGGATGTGACGTGTTAGTTTGTTGACGGATGTGACGACACGTCGCAGAGACGCACGTGAGAAGGTTGACGCTGACGAAGTTTGTCTGTCAATAAAGTTGCTACATTTTTAATAAACTAAAACAGACATAGACTCACTTTTATTCTGGACGACACTTTTAATTAAATAACTACAAATAAATTAAATATAATGAAATGTTCGTCACCGCGCTGTAGGATAGGCGCATGCGCACGTCCTCCCCGGTAGTGACGTCAAAATGGCGTCCACCACTAGCCGGTTCACAACATGCCTCTACTCGGCTTCTGGTGTGTTCAAACACCTTCCTGGTCGTTTGTCGGTGTTACCCGTCGGACATGCCGCGGCGTGTTCCTGGACGAGGGCTCACGGTCCCCGGGGCAGGACGACGGTCCACCGCGACCCCTGGAGACCCCGAGGCGCCGTGACATTGGGCGCAGTGACAGGTACTCTTACGTCATCTCAACTTCTGGACATTTTCTGAGACCAGCGACCAAAATAAAACACTTGTTTAAATGTGTTTTTTATTCTCTCTGTGCAGCTGCCAGTTGTTCCATCTCCCGCCGCTGCTTCCACAGCAGCAACAGTCTTGGAAACAAACAAGACTTTTATCAAGTCCTGGGTCTCGACAAAAAGGCCTCGCAGAAGGAAATCAAAAAGGCCTATTTTGAGGTAAAAACTTAAACATTTATCTAGTATGTATAAAGCGAAAGTTAGATTCAGACAAAAATATCCTTCATAGGTTTTTATAAACAGTTGCCAAGTTTCACAAAATGGCAATAGTAAGTAAATAAGTCAGATCTTTGTCAACTATTAAGGTTTTCTTTTTATAAGAATACAAATATATTGTGCTTGAATAACGGTGACAATAATACACTGTACTAAATTGACAATAAATCAATATTTCTACAGTAAAAATACATGAAACTATGTTCACTTATACTTCAAAACCTGCTGAACATGAAAGTAAAGTCAGATCTTTGTCAACTATTAAGGTTTTCTTTTTATAAGAATACAAATATATTGTGCTTGAACAACAGTGACAATAATACACTGTACTAAATTGAAAATAAATCAATATTTCTACAGTAAAAATACATGAAACTATGTTCACTTATACTTCAAAACCTGCTGAACATGAAAGTAAAGTCAGGTCTTTGTCAACTATAAAGGTTTTCTTTTTATAAGAATACAAATATATTGTGCTTGAACAACAGTGACAATAATACACTGTACTAAATTGACAATAAATCAATATTTCTACAGTAAAAATACATGAAACTATGTTCACTTATACTTCAAAACCTGCTGAACATGAAAGTAAAGTCAGGTCTTTGTCAACTATAAAGGTTTTCTTTTTATAAGAATACAAATATATTGTGCTTGAACAACAGTGACAATAATACACTGTACTAAATTGACAATAAATCAATATTTCTACAGTAAAAATACATGAAACTACGTTCACTTATACTTCAAAACCTGCTGAACATGAAAGTAAAGTCAGATCTTTATCAACTGTTTTTTTTTTTAATAAGAATTAAAATAGATTGTGCGTGAATAACAGTGACATCAATTCACTGTACTAAATTGACCATAAATCAATATTACTACAGTTAGTATTAATTAAACATTGTTTATTAATACTTTAAAACCTGCTGAACATGAAAGTAAAGACAGATCTTTGTCAACTATTAAGGTTTATTTTTTATAATAAAATACAAAGTGCACAAACAGCTTTTAAGCAAAAATAACGTCATTAGTCAGTACTTCAGTATTATTTAAACAACCGTAACTTAAGTATTTTGCAAGAAAACAAAATAATAAACGGGAAATTATAACGGATCAGCAGAAAATAGTTCCACCGCTTTTCTTCCAACAGTCTCACACACGTCTGCAGACTCTGGTCTCATCACGTAAATGTCGCTTCAAATCTAGAACAGAAGTGTCTCTGGAATCTATCGAGAGAAAATGTACTTTAATGTCACCATATCAGAGGATTTTTGAGAATCTATCAGTAAAAGTTTCGTAGATCCTTCCGCCTGTGACTTCTCTCTCACTACCGTAACACCTGCACAACAGCACAAGTGTTTTAAACTTGCGGCTCACTTGACCGCAGTGAGATCTGAGTGTCATGAAGTGCTTGACGAGAAAAAATATGTTTTATTGTGTTGATTTATAGAATTAATAAGACGGAAGTCCTCACCTCCGTGACACCCATAGCAACATAAACCTGACCAAATCTAAGTAAGTAAGTACTTTATATTTGTATAGCACTTTTCCAGACCAGGGTCACAAAGCGCTTAAACAATTAAAACAATACTCAATAAAATGGATGCTTAAAAGGTCAAGATAACAGAGACAAACACGGGTGTCTCAGAGAATACAAGTAAAAGCCTGAACAAATAAAAATATCTTAAGATGTTTCTTGAAGGAGTCAGTAGATCATCAAACACAGAGATGGTTCCAAAGCTTAGGAGCAACATTCTGGAAGGATTTCTCTCCTCTGGTCCTGAACCGTGTTCAGGAACCATCAGTAGATTCTGATCCACAGACCTCAGAGCCCGAGCTGGGGTGTAAGTCTGGATCAGATCACTGATGGAAGGTCTGACCATGAATAGATCTGAAAGTAAGAACCAGAATTTTAAAGTTGATCCTGAAAGAAACTGGCAGCCAGTGAAGAGTTTTAAGGATCGGAGAAATGTGAGTTCTTCTACTAGAGCGGCTCAGAATTCTCGCAGCAGAGTTTTGTATCAACTGCAGGCGAGACAGATCCTTCTTGTTAATCTAATGATGATTAAAATGAGATGATTATATGGTTAATTTATCCAAAAGTCTTCTTATTCGTGCAGGCTTTTCCTTGATTTTCTGGGACACCTGTGTTTTTCTTTGTGTTATCTTGATCTTTTTAGTATATATTTTTGGAGTATTTTTTTTTTGATTGTTCAAGTGCTTTGTTACACTGGTCTAGAAAAGCACTCTATAAATATAATTACTTACTTACTTACTATTTTGTCCAATAGTACTTAACATCTTCTAGAAGAGATCTTGGGCTGTCGTTGATCGTAACTTGGGATAAAGTTTATTATTGATTTATCATCGTAAACCTGTGATCATTGAAATGACATTTGAGTCAAAAATCAAATATTTTTGTTTCAATTATCAATTTTTTTACATTTAAATCTGTTTCTTAAACTTGCCATTTTAAATGATCTGTAACTATTTACAGGCTGCAAATCTAAAAATCTTCCTTAAGCAATCAATAGATTTGGCACAAAATAATGAACAAATAAAAAGGTGAAGACGAATACAACTGAGCTCCAGTCGCTACATTAAAATGAACAAACATTTTTGTCCATAACTCTACTAGGAACTACTCTGTAAATAAGTCCAACCTGTAGTCAAATGAGTGAATTTGATGTTGTTATTTTTTAATTTTATTATTTTAAATTTAACTTAAGATGTAGGAACCTTTTAAAGTACAATCGTACTTAAAAATGTGTTGTTCTATGATTTATTTTTTTTGAACTTACAACAAGGTTTATTTTTATTTTTTATTTGAATAGTCAAGCTGTACTTCATCTTTATATTGTGAGGAGAAAAAAAATTCTGTATAAGGTTTTGTCTTCTCTACTGTTTCTAGTTGGCAAAAAAGTATCATCCAGATTCCAACCCTACTGACCCAGAAGCCAAAGACAAGTTTGCAAAGCTTTCAGAAGCATACGAGGTGATGAAACATATCAACTGTGCTTTAGAGGTTTTTTTTCTCTTCATACCACATGTTTGATTCTGCAGGTGTTGAGTAATGAAGTTAAAAGGAAAGAGTATGACACCTACGGGGCTGCAGGCTTCGATCCGAACAGAACCGGGGCTGGGCAGCAGCAGCAATACTACAGAGCTGGAACTGAAAACTTGGATCCCGAGGAGCTTTTCAGGAAGATCTTTGGAGATTTCAGTGGACCTCGTGGTTTTGGAGACTTCAGCAATATGTTCGATCAGACGCCTCAGGTAAGAGCTGCGGGTGTCAAACTCATTTTATGACCTAGTGGATTCTCTTATAAAAATAAAATAAAATAAAGTACTTTTCTGAAAATTCGTCAACTCAGAAAAATGAATTGTTTAAAAAGGTAAAGTAAACATTACAAGGACATTGTTTTTATTAAAAAAAAAGTCAAATGAACAACAAATAATTCAAAAGAAACTAACTGAATATTGTAGAATAAAAAATAGATGTATTTCGTGCAACTTCAGATTATATATATATACAAATGTTTTAATTATTAAAAATACAAGTTAGTAACGTGTAAAAACACAGTAATGAGGTTTTATTTTTTTCCAGGTCGGAATCTGAAGAAAGAAGTTCTCTCAATGTATCACTATCGGTCCATAGTGTAGTATTTCCAATGATATAACTTGACAAATATTTATATATTTAGTAATAAATGACACAATTTTATCTAATTGGTGGAGTTTTGAATAACCATCCGGATTCCTTTAGGCTCTCGCAGTCGTGCCCACTTCAACACAGCTTTCCTGTTAGTTTCCACTCCAGTTATGTAATATAATGTGTGAACTTTACCATTAATACTGTTGTTTATTTATTTTTAAACTACAGGAGAGTAACATTGAAAGCACAGACCTGCGCCAAGCAGCTCATTCCACTCCCAAGTGCTTCTTTTGGTTATAGGTTTAACAAAACCTCCTCTTGTACTTTCAAGTTTGTGATGGAGCTGACGTTCACTGAGGCGGTGAAGGGCGTCAACAAGGATCTGACCATCAGCATGGACGACACCTGCCCCAGGTGTGACGGCAAAGGCAACGAGCCCGGGACGAAGGTTTCTCACTGTCACTACTGCAACGGCACCGGTGTGGTGAGTGTGTCCGATCACACCTGTATTGATAAGTGGGACAATAATGATCATTTCAACGTGTCCTTATAGATACAAGTGATTTTATTTATTGAGTATCTATCATAATTGTTTTCTGGTCAGAAAAATTGTATGAATGATTTTGAAATATTTTTCAAATAATGAAATATCTTAATGCAATGATATGGTTGGTTAACCGCACTCATTTTGAGGTGAATTTTCCATCCCATCTTAATTCATTAAAAAAAAGAAACTACCAATACTTGCAAAAAATGCACATGGGTCCAAATAACAAGACTATATTAATGTGAATTTATGCCTGATTTTGGGGGGAAATGTGTCTTAAATAACGTGTTAAAACTGCCTGTTGTTGATGAGATAATAAGGAAATTGAAAGTGAAAATGGCACCATTGAGCCTACTTTGCATTTAATATTAAAAGTATTTCCTGTTCACCTTTTCCAGGAGTCCATCAACACGGGTTCCATCTTGATGCGGACCACGTGTCGGCGCTGCAGAGGCACGGGCTCGTTCGTGAACACGCACTGCCTTCTCTGTCGAGGCAGCGGTCAGTTCCAGAAGAAGCAGACCGTGACGGTGCCGGTTCCTGCCGGTTGGTATTATTTCTGATCGCTTCATTTTAATCATAAATACTGAAAAGTGTGAGGTTTCTAAGATGTAAGGGAGGGTTTTAAGCCACCGAGAAATAATGTTTGGTTTCATTATTCTCAGTGCTCGGTAGGTGGCGCCAAAGGTCAAATTACAATGTTCAAAGACTGTAAAACAAACTTCTATAACGTGAATAGTTGATAAAATATGATAAATAAATATGTTTTTTCTCTCTCAGGTGTGGAAAATGGCCAGACGGTGTCGATGCCAGTGCGAAACAAGAACATCCACATTACCTTTCGGGTAAGCTGTGTCACATTTTGTGTCTAAACAAGCGATACATTTCATGCTGGCACGTCCTCAGGTCCAGAGCAGTCCAGTGTTCCGGCGAGACGGAATCGACATCCACTCGAACGTGAACATCTCTGTGGCTCAGGCTATTCTGGGTGGAACCATATCCGTGCAGGGACTCTACCAGAACATCAGCATCGTGGTGAGATCCTATGAGTGTAAATGCTAAGACAATTTTCCTTGATTTTCTGGAACTCCTGTTGTGTTCTCAGTTTTATCTTGACCTTTAAAGTATATATTTTATTGAATATTGTTTTGATTGTTTAAGCGCCTTGTGACCCTGGTCTGGAAAAGCGCTATACAAATAAAAATGACTAACTTACTTACTTGCAATCCCAAAATTTGTGTTATCTCTGTTAACGTGTGTCACACACTGGGCGTGACAAGATGTTTGTTTGTTTAATACTTGTTCAGCTGAAACTAGCTCGCTTTCATGCAGGTGGATTTCATGACTTGTGATAACATGTCGATCAGATCCAAGCGATTCAAGTTATAAAATGTCATAATTAGGATTGAAGTCAATTTGATTAAAGTGAAAACGTGTGCCTTGTTATGTAGCTTGTTTGTCATTTCCGACAGTTCCTCTTGATCCTGATTTGAGTTTGATATGAGTTAAAAGTTTGATATTATTCTCCGTATCTCACTTATGTTTCTGTAAGAATTATGCAAGTTTAGTCCAAACTACTGAAACAATATGTCAGAATATCTGTCGCCACTGTTGACTCCATCCAGAAAACATTTAGATCAAACCATTAAATTGAGAGTTTATCCTGTGAGATAAGTGCCTTTTTTTTTTTTTTATCCTCTCAGATTCCTGTCAGCTGTCAGGCCGACCAGGTGATCCGCCTGCACAGGAATGGAATCCGCAGAATGAACAGCTTCGGCTACGGCGACCATTACGTGCATATCAAGATCAAAGTTCCCAAGTGCGTCTCGTCATTTATTTTGATTTCCACTTTGACACGAGGTGTGAGAACACGTCGCTGACACTGTCATGTCGCGGCAGATCACTGACCCGAAAACAACGCTCGCTGTTGCTGAGCTACGCCGAAGATGAGACTGACGTGACGGGGACGATTAATGGCGTCAAACCAACAGAAGGTTTGTGTAAAACGGAATAAGAAAAGTGTTGCCGGAACAGTTTGTGTATCAAAGTGATGGCCACGTCTACGAGTGATTGATTATCAGCTGCTCTTGGAAAACTTTCCCAGACGTCTTATTCCATATCCTTAGCTGAGCTTATCAGAGTTTAACTCTGTATCAAGTCGTGCTAAAAGAAACTGCTGCTAATTCATAACAAATAATCCTGCGGTACTGATGCAGTGCGTGTTTGTCACCAGGAGGTGGCGCCTCGAGCTCAAGCCAGAGCTCGAGCAGCTCCGAGGAGAAGCAGCAGGACCAGAAGGAGGAAGAAGGTTTCTTCTCTAAGCTCAAGAAAATGTTCAGTTGAGATCTAAGGTGAGCGTGATAGTCATTCCAGTAAAACTGGGTCACGACGTAGAACGGTTTGTCGTTTCAATTCAAAAGCTCAACTTGTCATTAGTTCCCGAGTCATTTTAAATCGAAATAGGAGCGATAAAGTAAATTAAATCTAGAATAAATGAAAATGCGTTATCAGTACATGAAGTCAGATTTTACAACAAAACGGTTCAGTGAAGTCCTCACTTCTCGCAGCCCCCTGGACTCTCCTGGTGATCGGATGCTTCACTTCAGAGGCTCCGGTGTCATTCCAGGACAGTTTGTGCAGCAAAACCACGGTTTATGTGGATCACTCTGCCCACTTTAAGTCCCTCGAACACATCCTGTCGGTGCTTTCAGGTGCTCAGAGGACGGGTCTTCTCAAGTTTACAGTTGACCGTCGCAATCTCAATTAAAACCTAATGAGGGAAACCTTTCAGTTGCAGTCAAGACACTCAAAACACAAGGGTGTGTATCAACAAATCAAGTCATTTTGTGTGTTAAAGTGTGTGTATTTGTGATGGTTACATAATGTAGGAGCGCTATTATAATGCTGCTCCGCCTTCCTATTGTTTCTTATTGAGTCATTATTATCAAATCAACATACGGTGCTTGAAAATACCAGAGTCGAACCTGCAGTAAAGAGTATTTTCTGTCGACATGAAACTTAAATCTCTTGTTTTGTGAGAGTTTTTTGGCGCATTTATGATCCATGTTTAATAATAATTGTTTGGCGTTTAATGGAGACGAATATATTCAAGAAGTGGTTAATTCATGTCATTTGTCGTCAGGTGGGACGTCCCAACATGGCAAACGTTTCTCTGAACGGAGGGTCCTGGGTCAAGGGTCACGGTGTCGGGGGGGACAAAGTGTCTAATCGTCCAAGCTTTAGTCGCTTTTGATGCGGCGGAGCGAGATATCGTCTCATGACGGCTGACAAATGTGAGCGTCTCGACGAAGCCGGCGCCCCCACGACGTCTCTTAATACAAATGTTCAAACAAGTTAAAAGTCTGTTTTTATCTCCGTTAAGAAAAGTTGCCGCTCGACGTTTCCCTGTCAAATCCGTCCGCACGTGCTGCGGATAAATAAGACTAACGTATGTTTACATAACTACTTCCTGTGCTAATCACGTCTGGAATTCGCTGGATTAGAAGTCGCCTTCATGCCGCGGCCGATCGCTAATCAGTGTCAGTGGACTGTGTCTTATGATCGTTGTCACAGCTCCTACGATGGTAACTGGATTAGACGCGGTAAAAGAAAGAAATATGGCGAGAGGGAGAATATTTTGAAGGTGGTACGATGCGAAGAAAAGCTGGATAATCATGAGCAAACCAGGACTGAAGTCGGTGAGTGCGGAGCTGTTAGAAGCTGTTTATTGATCCCAGATTTTATTGAGTAAATGCATCTATTTGTGTAAAAAAAAATGTGTAAAAAGATTCCTAAATGATATTATTGTTTGTGTGGAGACTCAGAAGTTACAAATATCTGGACCTCCAAAGTCAAAAATGTTGAATAAATCTCTTGGAAACTGAACAAAAACAAGTGCTCAAAGCTTATTCGTCAGCCCGCCTTGATTCCGTCTCTCGTCTTCATCGCCTTCTTGTCTTTCTGGAAAGACTCCTGGAGAGTCTTCTGACGCCGTCGGCCCCTCAATGTGCTCTCGTTCTGAACCGACTGGAACAACATGAGCCGGTGAAAGTCGAGTGGGACCAGGGCAACACAAAGATCCTTGACGTGATGAAGTGACTCTGATGAAGTTAAAGATTGGACAGGAGCTGTGGGGGTCATGAGCAGAAAAAAGAGTCCTCCCGTGTCAATCATGTGTGATTGACGGCTTATCGCCACGGGCAACTGGGAACGACGAGGAAGCCTTCGAGAAGTGATAAGAATGAACCTTAAAAGTCCTCGCTGCGGTGTCAAGAAGAGCTGTTAATTAAAGGACGCTCTTATTGTGAAGGAGCTTTGTAGTCGATGTGAACCGAACGGTTACAGAAGATGTTTTTGTTCCCTCGACCTGTAGTCGCTCTGAGGGAACACACGGCTGAGCTTAGCTGGCGTGTGTGGGAACTAAATAAATGTCTTCACCTCCTTGTAGTTCTGTATCTGATGGATACATGTTTTCTTTGTGTCGCACTGTTTAATCTTCTCTTTGTATATTTTGAGTTTTCTTTTTTCAAATGAGTGTATCTCTGAACCTGTTTTTGTTTATTTATAGTCTGTGTTTTTGTCACTGCTTCGATTAATGTTATACTGTATGTGCAGTTTTGTTTTTCTTGCTCTAGTTTTTGTGTGTTTAAAGGTCCTGAATTTTCCAATTGTCGTGTGTGTCATTATGTATCTGTGTGCTCACTGAGCATCCAAGTTGTATTGTGTAATCGCTGTGTGTTGTGGCCATGTGTGGGTTTCTGTTGTGGTTTCTATAGTTGTGTGCTTGCTTGAGAACTTGTGTGATCATTTTTTTTTTTTTTAAATCTAGGTCAACCATTTAATTTCACTGTATCATTGTGTTTTCAAGAGCTTTGAAGTGTGTGTACTACATTGTACACTTTTGTTATTGCTTATTTATTATTTGCGTGTTTTTCTGTATTCTTTTGTGTGTTTTTCTTGTTTGATTGTATGTAGTGGGTTTTGTATGTCTCTGCCTTATGTTGCCTCTAATAGTGTGTATTCTTTTGTGACCGTGTCTTTGTGATTTTAGGATATTTGTCGATTTCTTTATCTGTCCTTTGAATGAATTTGTATGAGATTCCCTGATTTCATTCAGTTGTTTTCTTTCTTTGTTCATTTAAGGAGTGATTTTTAGTTGTGTGTGTGTGTGTGTGTGTGTGCGCGTCTGAGTGAAAGGCTAAAGGGGACGAATGGAACGTGCCTGTTTCCCATTTCGGCCTCAATCAGAACAACCTTCTTCCAATTTCAGCTTCCCTCTTCTTCGTCCCCCGACCTCCTCAAATTAGGGTTCCAGATCACTTCCACATGCATGTAGGTGTGTGTGTGTGTGTTATATTGTGCCTATCTCCAGGGGTCACGGGGGCACTCCTTACCTCCTGGACTATTAAAAAACCGACCCCAGATTAAAGATCAGATTACCAGATTGCTAAACGTTTCCACATGCTCTCTGCATATGAAGAAACGAAGCCTTGGCCTCGCAGACGAGCCTCTCCCAAATACCCCGACACAGGCTGCACACGTCCATGACCTCACGACTGCTAATGCACAACACATTTGTGACTCGAGTGGGTCGTCTGATCGTGAGGCTTTTTTCCCGCTCGAACCTATTTTCATCTTCAGTCTGGAAGATGAGCGACTGTGTGGATTAAAATCTGATTTACAGAGAACAAAATGTGCTGATGTGAGTCACAGTCCTGTGTATTATCTGTAATTTAA
Organism: Callionymus lyra; assembly: GCF_982586985.1. Taxonomy (NCBI): domain Eukaryota; kingdom Metazoa; phylum Chordata; class Actinopteri; order Syngnathiformes; family Callionymidae; genus Callionymus; species Callionymus lyra. The sequence goes on along the minus strand of NC_141818.1, from coordinate 44,973,942 downwards.
TAGAAATACAAACACGGCAGCTTGACTTTTGTGGTACTTCAGAAAATTGATGACTCAGCAGGTCTATTTTGTCTCCAACTGTAAACGGTTTAAACAAAATGAAACCACTTTTTTAGCATGGTTTACAGTGATGCTAACTGTTAGCACGCAGCATCAGTTTTCACTTATAAACTCCAAGGTCAATGCCTCAATTCACCTAAAGAATAAATTCTAACTTTGGCATTGTGTTCAGGACAGCTTCTCACAGTAAGTGTTACTGCCACAAACAAGATCAACAAACTTCCAGGGACCCGAAGGAAAATGCTAATTGTAATATTTACAATATAGACCAGGTCTGCCCTGGGCCTCCTCAGTGTTGGACATGACACCGTACCAAAAAGATGCCTAAGCACCTTAACTAGTTTTTAACCATTTGGAAGTTCTAATCCCAGTCTCTTCTGGATGGTTAAGTTCCCTTCCGTGTTAAATGCTATGAGCGCCTGATTCACTTGCTGAGATATGGTCTCATCTTCTATGCATTTCTTTCAACAAGAATTCAGTCGTCTCTTGCTCCATTAGACCAATGCCTCCTCTATCGACTTTCAGCTCCGTCTTTCCCTCATTCATAAACAAGATCCCTTTGAAACTCTGTAAAGAGAATTCTGAGCCGCTCTAGTAGAAGAACTCACATTTCCAGGATTCTTAACAATCTGCATTGGCTGCCAGTTTCTTTCAGGATCTATTTTAAAATTCTGGTTTTACTTTCAGATCTATTCATGGTCAGACCTTCCATCAGTGATCTGATCCAGACTTACACCCCAGCTCGGGCTCTGAGGTCTGTGGATCAGAACCTACTGATGGTTCCTGAACACGCTTCAGGACCAGAGGAGAGAAATCCTTCCAGACTGTTGCTCCTAAGCTTTGGAACGATCTCTGTGTTTGATGATCTACTGACTCCTTCAAGAAACTTCTTAAGACACTTTAATTTCTGCTTTTTCTTAACTTTCTGGGACTCCTGTGTTTGTCTAATGTCTCTTGATCTTTTAGAGTTTTTAAATTTGTATGTATTTTGAACTTTGTATTGCCTTTGATTGTTCCAGCACTTTGTGACCCTGGTCTAAAAAGGTACTTTACAAATATCTTTTGATTACTTATTTTAAATCTGCACCATTTTTTGCTTAAATAGCTTAAACATCCTTAGATGAGTGAGCAGTGAAAGTTTCCACCAACCGTGAGACTTTCCACTTCTGGTTCAGAAACCAAATTTCCGTTTTATGAATCTTGTTTTTTTTGGTGTAATCAGAGATCTTTTTCAGATTTCCCCCTGCTCAGGTTCTTCCAAAAACTGAGCTTCAGCGTCTGCTCTCAGTCAGGAAGCCGACGCTCTCGTTGACTCGGCTGCCGTGATTTATTCGGGGTCTTGTTTGCTGTGAGGGGGGTCTGGCTCCAGGACTGTGTGGGAGAGACTCTGGGGGGGGAGTGATGGATGCGTCCAGAAATGTCTGTTATAACAAAAACTGAGCTGAAGTTGCTACTCGAAAGTATTGATCGAAGTTAGTCATCGTCTTCCCACTTTTATTCAGACAATATTCCCTCGACGTCACCACCTGCCACACAAACTTGGAAGTGAGCCTGTGTAGGAAAAGTAAAAAAATATTATTAATGTATAAATAGCTGCAAAAAGATCTTATGAAACCCTAACTATAGAACAGAAGTTGCATGGTTTGCATTTTAACCTGACACTTTTAGGAAAAATATTTCATTAATAAATTGTTTTTCAAGAATACAACCCAATAGAAAGATGGTTTGAATCGATTCTTGCTCAATCACAAATGGGGCCAAAATATGGGTAAAATGTAAGGATGGGTTCAGACACTCATAATGCCACCGGTTCTGACAGTAACTTAGTTAGTGGAACCGAAAAAAGCAACAGAGACTTATTTGGCTTTTAACATGTTAATGTCAGGACAGTTATTAAAGTTCTCTTAAACTCTTTTGCCCCTGAATAATATAAACACAACATAACTCTGACAAAGTGTATTCATTTGTATTTGTTAATTTTGATAATTGATCATTTTAGAAACGTCACTTGTGTTTTTTGGACAATTTTTGTATTCATTATTTAGTCACCATTCTGGGGATTGTTTAAAGGTGAACTCGTGAAAACCCAACTCTCCTGAATCACATGTTTCAAATGTTGAATCTTCTTCTCCAAGAAGTCCCTCATCATGAGCATGTTTTCAACTTATTTCTCTATAAAGTTCTCCCCCGAAATCTCGGCGAACGAGAGGTTACGAGAGCAGTGTCCAACACAACAAAATGTAACCATCTGTTTCTTCCTCGTGTTGACTGGAGCTCTTCTACCGATTCCTAGGAAGTTATCCACGTCGCCATTAGCCAAAGTGGTTTAAGGACTCGTGTGATTGTTTCCACATCTCAGCTGCCGCCTGGTTTGTTTCAACAAACCTGATTGTTCAACCTTAACCTGAGTGTGATGAAGCGTCTGGTGGTGATTGGGTTCAATGAGCAGGAAAGTCGTTTTTTTGTGCCGCAGTTATTCGTAACTTTTTACTTGTGATTGATTTTTTTATATTAAATCTTCTAACGTGGTCGGCTGAGTCACACGTCATACTGTGGATCCGAGCAGGCGTGGGAGTCGCCACAGCCGAGCGAGGGTTTGTTGACTTGGACGACTTTTTCTAACCCTTTAAGTGACTTTTCACCTTCAAACTCTTACTCATCAAGCAGTTGTAAATCAAGTCTCTCCGACTATCGCGTGACCGGAGTTATGTGGTCATAAAGTTATATGAGTTTATCCCAAAATGACAAATAAGTCACTTGGATTCATTACAAATTTGTTTTAAAAACAAAAAAATGTTCTATTTATACTGTATTTTTTACTTTATCCTCGTTATATACTATACAACTGTAAGTAATATACATTTTTGGATATATTCTCTTTAAAAATAAATTCTTGTTAACATTTTTAAATGTTCATATTTAACATGTTTTTCTATCATTTCTTTTTATTTCTCATTGAAGGGTAAAAGAAAAGATCATTTGTTCACATTTTAATTTACTTATCTTTTACTTTTTTTCTATTTCTTTCTCTATGTTTATAGAGATATATTATCTATATTTTCCCTTGGTTTTCTGGAACTCCTGTTGTGTTCTCAGTTTTATTTTGCACTTTAAAGTATATACTTTATTGAATATTGTTAAGCACTTTGTGACCCTGGTCTAGAAAAGCGCTATACAAATAAAAATGACTTACTTACTTACTTACTATGTACACATATATTTTCACATTAATTATTTCAGTTTGGTTGTTTGTTTGGTTAAATTTATATATATATATATATAAAATATGTTACTTTTTGATCAATTTTTTATAAAAAATACTGTTGATTATGTCATGACTGCTCCTCATCTGTCTGTGGACCTGTGAGTCTAGATCATCCATGACGATGGCGTTTAGACTGCGGTCAGACTCTGGGAAAACTCTTCGATCATTTGTGGTTTTCCTTTTGTTTGCCGCGAGCAAGCGCTAGCAGGCTCGTCCGCGGCGGGTTAGCAGTCGGGAGCTAGCTTCATCCAAGTGTGTAAAAGTGGTGCAAGTTTAGGTTAAGAGGGTCCTGCTCTCGCTCTCGACCGCCGTCATCTTCACGGCAGACGCTCGCCTCTCGCCGCTGTTTACGCCCAAAGTACACACATGTTGACAGCAGAGTGTAAACACGGGCCGGACCAGATGGAAGATCGTGTTCCGGAGATTTTTTCCTTGAACTCGACGATGGTTTCGAGAAACAAAGAGGCGACTATTCGATTTTTACTTCATCTGGGAACGCATCAGTATTCCATGAGCTTGGATAAACAATTGAAACGGATCGGACCAGAACCTTCCCCGGGACCTCAGGACATTGACATTATTTTTAAAGTGTGTTGTTTTCCACAAATGAAGACGGATGTTGTCATCAGTTTGTTTCTTTCTTTCATTTTCGTCCTCTGGCTTCACTGAACACGAGCCGTCGATGTTCTGGTCCGTGAAACGGTCCGGAGCGAAACTAACACGTTTGGATTTGTACAAACAGAAACTTCTCTTTGCACTTCTGACCAGCAACATCTGGAGTGAGACAGTGCAGCGTCCCGGGGTGTGATCCCTCCTTGTCTCTCCTGCAGCTTGGAATACCTGTGATGTCATTGAAGGGACTGACCATCGGACCCCCTGCTGCCCTGGAGCTGCACATGACACAAAGGCAGCTGGAACATCCCTGCGACAACAACTGCAGTTTTTTTTATAATGTGTACTTCTCAATTATCCCTCAATTCAATTGAAACCGTAAAATGGAAATTGATTTCCCATGACTAGTACAAAGGCCGAGGCAACTTGTGACCTTTCTGTTTGGAGTTTGTATGATCTCTACTTTACTCCGGTTTCCTCCCACAGTCCAAAAACATACAGAGGTTGATTGAGAACTTTGGGAAATTGTCCACAGGTATGAGTGTGTGTGTGAATGGTTGTGTGTCTTTGTGTGTGCCCTGCGACAGATTGGAGTCCTGTCCAGAGTGTCCCCTCCCTCTCGCCCTATGATACTGGGATAGGTTCCAGTCTCCCCGCAACCCCGGTAAGGGATAAAGCGATAGACAATGAATGAATGAATGAATGAATAATACAAAGATGAGAAACAAAACTATTCCCTGTTTTCAATTGAAGTTTTTAAAATTAAATCAAGAGAGGTCCTACGAGTTGGAGTGAAAAGATGATTCTTTGTTAATCTTTGTATCCTTTTTTGTGTGTTTTTTTTTAATCTACGTTCTTTTTATTGGATTTTGTTCTTTTGATTGTAATGTGTGCTTGTTCTTGTTTTTTATGAATCTACCGTCTGCTGTAAGCTGGAAAACTAATTTCCTGAAAGAGACCTCCAGAGGGATTAACATCCATCCATCCATCCATCCATCCATCCATCCATCCATCCATCCATCCATCCATCCATCCATCCATCCATCCATCCATCCATCCATCCATCCATCCATCCATCCATCCATCCATCCATCCATCCATCCATCCATCCATCCATCCATCCATCCATCCATCCATCCATCCATCCATCCATCCATCCATCCATCCATCCATCCATCCATCCATCCATCCATCCATCCATCCAAAAAACTGTCTCCCTTTCAATCTCTTAAAATAATATATTGTTTTGTAGCCGTTAAAAATCGTAATCACATCATTTATTGTGTTTGTTGTTAAGTGTACAATTGTCTTTACACCACTGACATGAACCCATCCTGGTTATAACGTTGTATAACGGACTGAAAACCTCACGCCGCGATCAAAGGAAGATCAAAGTCGTGTCGTATCGGGTGAAACGTCTTGTTCGCCGCAGCTTCTCCGACATCACTGTAAACGTACAGAATATTTCTCCCTGTAACCCCGAGTAGCCGGGCGCGAAGAATGAAAAGAATGCGATATGAAGGGAGATTCATTTTGAGTACATGTAACTAGAATGCAGTAAAACAATGAGCAGCGAGTCGAGAGAGGAGGAATGTAGCAGAAATGTCCAGCCCTGAACACCTGCAGAGTGTTGTGTTGGAACAGCTGCAGCCACACGGAGAGAGAGTCGCAGTTTCTGCCAAAGATCTCCTTGTATCGCCGCCTTCCACTGACGCTCTCCCCGACTATGACCGTTGGACAGAGAGAGAAAACAAAACACAATTATTTCCACTTCTTCGACGACTCCCGCCAGAGTTTTAATGAAGTCAGCGGCGTTTACGTGATCATTAGTGTGTGGTGTTGTGGTGCGATGGAGTCACACAACTGTATTTGTTGTGTAATTACTCTTGCAGATGGAAACCAAAGATGATGGAACAACAACCTTTGTTAGATTAAAAATTATTATACACTATACGTATACGCCATACTTAAATGAATGCTAAAAGATCATCAAAATATAAAGTATAAATTCCTAGCTTCATCTAAGAGCTTTAACGGTTGAATACACATTCACATCAACATTTCACTCCAGACTGACGCACTGTTTTAAAGACAAGCTTGGAACAGAATTAGAGAAATGACACCGGTTATTTAAACGTCTGTTTGTCTGCCTTTTCACACCTGGGGTCGTGGATCGAAAAGCAAAGCAGGACACACCCAGGAGGGGGGGGGGGTTGGAAGACAGAGGAACCCACCCAAGCAAGAGGACAATTTAGGAAGTTCATCAGCGGGTGATCAAGACACAAGAACCATGAAAGAGCCATTTGCCCCTCATGGAAATTTGCCTTAAATATAGCGATGTTTCTAAATTCGAGACCGTTTCTCCCGGAGCTATTGAACTGTAGAGCTGCCGGTGTAAAGCTTGTATTTTGTTTGACTTGAAGCGGCGAATAAATGACCCGTGACACTCGCATTGACCATTTATCTCCACAAAGCAAAGTATTAAGACCCGGAAGTGACGGCGTGTTGGAGCGACTGAAACGGACTCCAGTTTTGATCCTTTTAACTTGAAATGTAAACATGTTGGAAAATATTTTATTTTGCTAAAATCATGGATGGACGGATTGATCTACAAACGCACAAGCTAACGTTTACAGAACCTTGTGTTTGTAGATCAAGGGTTTTTATTTCATTTTCCCGTCCGTCGTCAGCCTCTTCTCCAGCTCTGCTGTCTCGCCTGCAGTTGATACAAAACGCTGCAACGAGAATTCTGACCTGCTCTAGTAGAAGAACTCACATTTCCCCCGATCCTTAAAACTCTTCACTGGCTTTCAGGATCAATTTTTAAAATTCTGGTTCTTACTTTCAGATCTATTCATGGTCAGACCTTCCATCAGTGATCTGATCCAGACTTACTTATTTACTGTTGCTAACGTATGTTAAGCTACGGAGCTACATTTCTGTTTGCCAAGCACACATTTTCCTCTCCTTGATGAGCATCCGAGCACACAACCATCGTTTTAACTGTAGCAGCATCTTATTTGCTGATGATGTGTTATTATTCAAGGATCGACACTCGCCAAAGAGTCCACTGACAGGCGCGAGTACCGAGGTGAAACAGGAAGTGGAACCACTAGTTTCAATTGACTTCCAAGAAAATAATTTGACAGGAATTGTCCATCAAGATCCTGCTGAAGTCTAAGGCCATACGTGGATGTGAGCGCCATTCAGCTGGGGGGGCTTTATTTTAAAAAATGTGGGCCTTAAAAATGGAAATAGTGTTTCAGAATGTTACAAATACCAAATTTCCGGGGGGGGGCGGACCCCAAAACCCCCTAAAATCCTCGCTCTCTCAGCGGTCAAAGGTCC